>NC_054748.1:22135405-22242905 GCF_018143015.1 Lytechinus variegatus | reverse complement strand
TTCTCTTTTTATTGAAATCAAGTTTTTGTTGGGGTGGACTTGTCCTTTAAATGTTCTGAAGGGGAGTATTTCATCAACATTTGCGTCCGACAAGTTGTAAGATATCACAGCTTTCTTTGATTATGATTTGCTGAGAAGCGATGTAATTATGGTAACTGGATAAAATGGGACTTGTCGGATAAAGCGTCTGACAAGTCCTCTCATGAAACACTCCCTGTTTGAACGAGTTGAGGGAAGAAAAAGCAGAAAATTAAAGAAACACAGTAGTTAAGGTGGAGGGGGCATGATAGCTCAGTTGGTAAAACGTAGGTATCGTATTTTGGTGACCTTTTATTCCCACTTGATGCGCTAGTGCACTTTGATAAGGCATTTATTTTCACTATCAGGTCCCTCGGAGAGGACCGTTAGCTTTGGTTCTTTGGTTGCTTGCTTACAAGTATTCACGTTTTCTAAGCCATCTTGTAAAAAATCACCAACTGCCAAGGTTTGGCAAAAGTGCATCAAAGAATTAAAATGATGATTCCATTCTGTGTGATTAACAACACTGGTCTTTTGATAAGCAATTTAGCATCAAATTCCCCATGCAACTGACTCCAAACTCTTTGGCCCGAATTCACAAAGGCGGTTTTGAAAACCCACGATTGAGTCCACGGTTTATGTAGATTTTCTGTATAAATTAGGCGTATTTACTGCGTATAATAAACAATGTCCAATGCTTATGCTCGCTTTTGTCACAGTGCGCCAAATCGACGCCTGTTGATGTGGTTATCCACGCTATTTTATTCATGAGTCCACTCTTCAAACAGTGGACTCATGAATTATATAGCATATCTTACCATGGTAACAGGCGTTAATTTGGCGCACAGTGACAAAAGCACGCATCAGCACTGGAATGTTCTACAAACGTGCCCGATACGCGCTAAATTAAGCGTAATTTATACAGGAAATCTGCATAAACCATGGATTCAACCGTGGGTTTTCAAAACCACCTGTATGAATTTGGGCCCTTGTTTATCACAGTTTTACGCTGTATCTAAGGCAAGTATGTCGATATTTTCCTTTTACCATAGTTAATGTACATTGCTTTCTGTGAGTATTTATAATAGATTGGTGCAATATTTTTCATTGTAAGAACTTGAGAATTTTTTTGTTGGTGTAAATTCTATGCATTGTCGTTTTACTAGCTTTCGCTTACTTGAAAATGTCTTCATTTAAGAGAGAGTAATATTTGCACTTTGTGAAGAATGTCAAAGTGTTTTATGTCAGCTTGGTCAGTGGGAAAATATATTACACTGTTTGTTTCTTGCATCTGACTAAGGATATTTTTTTTATTTCTCTTTTCTAATTTGGTTTTACTGTAAGATAAACGTTTAAAGACATCTTTATTTCTTGCCCTTTTTTGGGAGGGGGAGCTGTTTCTGAGTTCTATGATAATCAGTACAGAAAATAATTAGGTTAAAAACCAATGGTCAAATTTCACTGAAAATCGGTGAACATTCAGTCTATTTTGTTGTTATTTCCGACTTTTGCATTCCGAATTTTTAATAATCATCAGAATTTGATGCATTAATTTTTCTGCGAACAGACTAGAACCTTTTAGAAATGTCTTCTTTTTTTGTAAGTGCTTTTTTACTGGTAGTCTGTTCATATATCCAACTAAACTGCAATATTGTGATGTTAATGAGGTTTCGACTGGCTTGTCCTCTAGGTGAATTCAATGAGATTAGGGGAATTTTTAAGCTCTGAACATGTGTACTTAATAAGCTTTTCATCCAATACACAAATTCGGGACTCGTAAGGGTTTTTATGTTCAGTCTCACTGTTCTCAAACAAACGATATTTCGTACATGGTGACCTCATCCACCCTTGTATCACCCGACCGACTCCTGTCGTGATAGTTCTCCTGATCCTGCTGGCCCTGCAGTGGGTCACAGTTCACTCACAATCACACTGTTTCATGTTAACTTCCTGCAGACTGGTACAGGGTCGGATGAATGCGAAAATGATTTCATTAGTGGATGAAAATGAGCAGTCGTCTTGTTTACTGTCCATATCCGGTTGACCTTAACTATTTTCATGTCTACGTGATTGAATCGACCAGATGTGTACAGCGTTATCACCAATATAAATACATATCAATAAGCTTGTTCCAAATTTCTTGTTTATCCACGCCTCAAAATGCCACAATTGAGTAGTATTATGTCTGGGAAATCTTTCTTCTGGGTCTCAGATAATAATGTGATCGCATATTGACAGATCACTGATTCAATACCAGAGAACATGTTAACATTCATCTTGCATGAAAATTGCTTCTTTTTTGCTCAAAATATATGGTGTTAAAATTGGCTTGTGAAAAATACAACACTTTTTGACATTGGAAACAAAATCTGTGATGATTTAAACCTCCAATCATGGTTCATGCATTTAGGCCTATTGTTTTATTATTGTAAACACATCATGTGTCTGTCAATAAAATGTTTTGCAACTCTATCCAATTATTCTGCATTTGATTGCCTCATTTTATTCTCTTGAATGTGTTCCCTTTCTTGTTACCTTGATAGCAGAGAAGAAATTAAATATATATTTTTTGAATTATTGTTTAGCTTACCAACCATAAATAGCTACGTAAACACATACGCTTATACTCTGAAGTCTGGTTCGACATAGACCATATAACATAGACCATACTCTAACTCTGTGCTAAAACAAAGAAGCCATTCTCATGCTTGCCAAGACTAGTTTACTGGAAACTGATTCAGGAAACAAGTTTGGAAGATCGCTTTGCTAGCATTTCCCACTTGATCACAAGAAAGTGGTTTTCAAAATCACTTCCCGTAAAGCGCTCTTGTTGCTATGTAAACGCTCTCAGTGGGGCGACACGTTTCGCGCGAAATTCGAAACCGCAGCATGGTCATTATACACCTGTCATGTAGTGCGCTCAAAATGTGCGAAGATCGCTTCCTGAAGAACGGTTGTGTCCTCGTGCTAAAACCAGTCTGAGGCAAAGCGATCTTGAAAACTACATCGCGAGGTGGATTTCTGAACCCGTTTGGAAGATCGCTTCCAAGGTCACTTCGACCATTCTCATGACACGTTAAACTAGTTTCCACTAAACTAGTTTTAAGAAGGTAGTGAGAACAGCCTCTTTGAGAACCCATAAATATCCAAAGTATATTTACATTGTTTCGTGTTGACTTTGCTCCTTCTTTATGCTGTAGTGGTGAAGGAAACAGTTCCTCCAATTGCCATCTCATCTATCATTT
Organism: Lytechinus variegatus; assembly: GCF_018143015.1. Lineage (NCBI taxonomy): Eukaryota > Metazoa > Echinodermata > Echinoidea > Temnopleuroida > Toxopneustidae > Lytechinus > Lytechinus variegatus. The sequence continues at coordinate 22,239,642 of NC_054748.1, read as the reverse complement.
GGTCTACCACCAGTTCGTCCACTATCCACAGGGTCTAATTGCCAATTCATCCACTCACCATTTCGTCGAACAACCCAATTGCCCAATTGCCATTTAGTCTATATACCATTTGGTCTAATTGGACTTAGTGTTAATTGTGCAGAATGAATGAAAATGAAATGGATAATTGACCAACTGGTTATGAGACGAAATGGTGATTAGGCGAAGTGATGATTGGACCAAATGGTTGTGAGATGAAATGTATTATGTTGGAAGGAAAGACATTAGACTAAATGAGAGTAGACCATGCGGTCAGTGAAGGAGTCGCAGTAGACGAATTGGCAATTTACCATTATTTCCTGACAGTTATGAATGATTTGAGTTAAATGACTTGATATATCAAACTTATCCTGTAAGAGCTTTGTGTCAGTTAACTATCCATATTTAAACCATAACTTAGACCAGAGTTTAAATGAAACCTGACTTCAGAATACAGGCCAGAGTATCTCACGACATGGTATTGCTACGAAGTAATCTCAGAGACACACAACACTGAGCTTTCAAATTGATTTATTCACAAAATACTCTAACTTTATCACATATACATATTCATGTAAGCTGGCTCCGATAAAACAAAGCTTTACGACTGATCATACAACTGATTTTCACAAGTGATTTAACAGTATGGTCAATGCAATCAATCACATATTTATACTATATGATCGAATGCTAAGCTTCGTGATACAGGGCCAGGATTAACAAACACACTGGAAAGGATTATTACTTCTTGGGAAACACTCAAACAAAAATATGAATTTGGGTTTACCACTACATCTTCAAATAAAAATAAAAGTTTGCGTATCAAATATAACTCTTTTTTGTTGTTGGTGAATGCAGCTTATAGTTTTATTCATTGGCAACCATTTGAATTTGATCCTCCTTTTGCACTTTAAGGGGCTAGGGTCCCGTCTTAAGCTAGGGTTCCACAAAAACAGAATTCTCCCGAATAAATTCGGACAACTCTTTGTACATGTCAGATGGGACCCAGATTCACAAAGTCTCACAATTCCAGAAACTTTGCCATTATGGTAACTACCCTGGAATCCTTGATTCTAATTGGCTGCTAAGCATTGTTACCTTGACAGTTATCATAATGGCAAAGTTAACAGTTGTAATTCCTTCGTGAAACAGGGCCTCATTTTCTACCTTGCGCTCTCTTAGACATATAAAGGGTGCTTCGTATGTATTGAAAAAAAATTAGAAGTCAAAGGTGACATATGTACATATTTGATAAAATATGAAATAATAAATTGCTCATTGACAATGGAGTGTAGTGTATGAAGAAAAACCAAAGTCCATCTCTTTGTCGCTTTATATAGGAGCCAATATTGTGTGTAATTTATATCCTGTAATTCCATGAAGGGTCCAAAATGAATGAAAATCTGACCAGATTCCTTATTTGGCCGTACACAAAAATCCTTCTGTTTTTCTTGATTTTCTCAGAATTATCATAAACTTGGGTTGTTCTCATATTCATGAAATCAAATGGCTACCTTTGTCTAGTCTGCAGGTGCAGACCCTGATTGAAACTTTGATCAACAAGTGTGTCTCCATGCAAAGACTAGCACATGCAAAACTTGCTGTTGAGCGAGAGGGCCTTTAGTACACGGCATGAGTAGGCTGAAATTCAGACCCTTATAACTCAAGTTGAGTGAAGGGTTTGCACAGCAGACTAACCTTTGTCCTCAGCGAGCAGCTTGAAAATACGATACTAAATACCAATGAAATACCAATATACATGAACATAGTTTTCCCCTTTTTAGTTTCAGCAAATACAGTAGCCATACAAATATGTGCATCAGAATTGAGATATATGTACAGAAATCAAATTCATGAATATATTCCAAATTTTTAGAATAATTTGAAAGACATTGCAATAAATATTGATATTTCGTTAGGAACCAAGGTGTAGGTGAATTAATTTTTTCTACTACTTATATGTATTCTCGGGTAAAGAGCGCTTATTAAATCAAGCTATTATTATTACTATATTGTTATTTTCATTATTATTTTCTTATTTTTATTATCATTATTATTATCATTATCCATATCATGATCACTATCATTATCATTATTATTACTATTGTTACTATTATTATAAGTATCATTATTATCCTTATTATCATTATTATCATCGTTACTAGTTATTTTATGCATGCTACTTTCAGGAAACTTTCTTTTATCACAAAAATGTTTGCACTAATTCTTTGACAATTTCAATAGATGAGAATGCAACTTTAAAGCCCAAAGTGCTCAAGGCGATAATTATCACAGTTACCCCGACTGTAACCCCACCATTAAGGTGCACAGGCATTAGGAATTAATATTGCTGTCGGTTACCCATTTACCTCACCTGGGTTGAGTGCTACACACCAAGGATATATTATTGTCAAAGATATACATGCCATGACACGGATTTGAACCCAAGACCCTCTCTTAGAAGGACAAGAGTCATACACCACTAGAGCCATGACATGTGATGTGCCCATAAGGTATGCCTATCGCCTAGGAATTGTCCAATTGAAAAAAAAAACACCAATCACCATAACAAGCCCTACCACATCACTCATAACACTTGTAAACACACAACGTCTTATTCCCATTCACCAAAAACAGCAAAAGCAAGGCACTTTTCAAGCAAGTGAATAAAAAATATTGCATATCATTGAACACACACCAAAAATTGACCAAAAAACAGAGAGAATAAAAGCCATGAAAAAAAAAATTGCTAGAGGCAGCATCAAATAGCATATTGCTGCTATAAAAGAGAGAGAGAAAGAAAGAAAAATAAAACTGCGTTTGGAAAAAAATACATGAAGGTCCAAAGTCCATCCTCATTCTTAACGAGATCGATTTTTCTTCCAATCCTATACCTTTTGACAGAATATAGTAATATGATTGAATTATGAAAACCAAAACACTTTACACATATCATATTCAATGACTACAGTCTATGCGCTTTGCGACCATATCAATAAACATATGCAGCACAGCTGAATATATTCATATAAAGCTGTGCTATACAAATTTATGTTTGTTATTTTGATTTGACAACTACCTGACATGTATCATTGTCCATAATAGTATATGATGTTGTTTTCATTGTGTTTTGGCTTGAAAACTTTGATCGAAGGCTCTCATAAATGCACATACTGAAGTGAATTTATTTTTGCAAAATGTGCTTAGCGCCAGCGTTCTCGCCAGTGTATAATACGCATGGTTCAAACACCATGCGTGCGGAAATGGAGACCAAGTGGAACCATGCGTAAAATTTCAGCGACATGCGTGGAAAAATTAAAATATTCAGAAATAAATAATACACTCCATGAACTCCTCTTAGTGATATCAACTTCATTTATCAGGTTGCACCGAAGTCCCACCAACTTAAGACCACTTGCAAACAGCAATGAAAATCAGTGCAGGGCCCTAGCTAGCGCCGACGCTTGTTGGATGCGCATTTTGTATACTGTACCGTACATGTATGCACAGATCGCTAACTAGGTGCATGCACGATACGCGCGCGCTATATAGACGATCGACGGAGCGGCGGACATGTTTTGCAGATCCAGCCTAAATCTAGAAACACGACAAAGCCCTTTGACTTCTCATGTCTGGTCCGACCAGGGCCCGACTCTTTCTTTTTTCTCGAAAATATTTACAATTCATAAGCTGGAAAGCTGCACTTCTCTTTCTTTGGACTGAACGGCAAGTATCTGTGCATTTATGTGCATTTGTGTGGGCTTAAAAATACGCCACAATGGGGCTTCCTTAGCGTCTCTATTTGATGAAAAGGCCGTCGCTTCCGCGCTCCGCACCCACCCCCCAGGAGTGGCAGCACAAGTCCCCGACATGGGTGAATTTTTTTCTGGCGAGAATGCTGCTTAGCGCATTAATGTGATAAAAATCAAAAGATTACAAATTGTTAAATTGGCAACAGATTGATATAAAATCTTCATGTTGTCCATGTACATGTACGTTAGTTGCAAAAATATTTCACATACCATTTTAACAGTTTAAAAACAAACACCTGTAAGTTGCCAATTTGAATTAACATAGATTTGTAAAGAAAATTTATGTCAAGAAAGAATACATGTATCTGATCAATTTGAAATTATTCACTCTTTACCGTACACAGTGCTTCAATATGAAACCCTGAAATTAAATCCAAGAAATCATGGTAAAAGAAAAAAAATTGCAAGTTTCTACATATCAATTTGTACTACTTCTTTTAAACTAACAATTGCACATTCTTTATATTTTGAAATATAGCTTCAGCACGACAATACATATTATAAGTGCAGAAATACTCATGACAAGTTCCTTTACATACACGTGTCATTGGGTGTCAATCGAAGCTGACAATTCGGTGGATTCAAAATATGGTGCATCATCTACAGGTTACAGCAAACAGGCCAAATTTCTAACATTGGGGTCGACAGGCGCATGCAGCTCTCAGTGCTAGTACTTCAAAAATCAAAATCATATATATGGTAAGAATTCACCAAAAACGGTCTTCATTTCTCAAAGAAATATGCAGGCAAATTTCTCCCTACCTCCTCGACCCTGTAACAGCATATCCGGTCGAGCCGTGTCGGCTGGCTCTGAATAATCACATGCATGCATTCATTTTAGTGCTAGCACGCGCAACAGATGTCGACTTTTTCCCATGATGCATTACAAATTTCGGCCTGTCCGCTGCAACCGAGAGAGAGGGCGCAGTGTATTGCGAATCCACCAAATATGGTGGATCATCCGATTCCAAGCAGACATAATAATTTGAAGGAAGATCATCGTCTAAGCTCTCTCTTGAAAAGACTTAACATGTGAATATCATGTTAGAAATACATTTCTGAGATTTATCCCTATAGTTTGATGACTATTGTCTAGGCTCCAAGTTGAAGAAAGGCAACTCAAGAGAGTCACGCTAGAAATGCAAACCTCTCAGCTTTATGCAAATCTATCCCAACAAAAGTTTGTATCTATGATGTCAGCTGCCATCGACGATATGACAATCTTCAAGACTGAATGATAACTATAAATAGCTGCTCCTCCGCATGACTTCTTAGCTGAGTTGTTCACACCTCCCATAGTTCACCCCTTCATCATAACATAACTTCTTTCAGACGAGCTCTGCGACCTCTTTCCTGATCATAATTCTTTACCATTCTTCCATCCCAACAATGCTACGTTCAGACTCACAAAGCCAGTTTCTCACCGAGTCGCTATCCAGCAAATGCCAACGTGTTAAATGCTAATGATCGACGACATTCACTCAATAATCGTCTTCCGAACTCTCTTCTGATGATGACGATTCACTACTACTACTACTTGACGATATCACTTTGCGACCTGTCCTATAACCACCAGTTCTATTAAAATTTGTAATCCGTGGCAAGCTTGACCGCCCTGTGCCCGAAGAGCTTACTCGACGCACGGACGCAGAGGGGGCCCTCTGTGAATTGGCTCTGCTCAAACTCTGCGTGTGTATTTTGCGTATATTTGTGGTGTCCTGTTCACGTTGTAACCCTGTAAGGCGTTGTGGGCTAGTGTTTGTTTTGGCATTTTGATCTGTCCCGTTACTGTTGTTCTTTAACGTCTCTGCAGATGACGGCTCAGCATTTGATTCCATTTCAGAGACCATTTCATCCTATGACGTGAAAAATGAAGTTAAAGAAAGAGAGATTAGTGATAAGGAGTAGAATCTCTAATTTAATGAAGAAATGATATTGATTTGGGAAAAATATGTGTTATCATGACCCCCAACTCTGGGGCAATGTTTTGCAAAAAGTTGTGATCAATTTGGATCAATCTCAATTCTGAGATCAATTACTTGTTAGCAACTGAGCTGAATTGATTTCAACTTTTTGTGAAACTTGTCAAAACACTAAAATCAATAGAAAAACCAGCAGCTTTGTGTCAGCCATGGCGTAATTTCCTTCAGCAAGAAATTTATCCACATTATGCTTCACTCGACCCAGGTGAGTATAATTGGTACCTGACAGGAATTTATTCCTTGAAATGCCACCTCGCTGTGAAAGGCTGCGGGGCTAAAGCCAGAATAATAATATCCAATTTAGCGCATAGGGACGCATTTGGCAGTGATATGCGCTATATAAGCATGTTGGTATTCTTATTATTATACTCTAATCTCCATTACATTTCCTCTGACCCCATGGCCCGTATTCTGAAGTCGGGTAGACCATGGTCTAACTTTATGCTTTATGGGAAGCCAAACATGTCAAAATATTGTTTACATTGTACCTTTCTTATGCTCACTGTGCTCTCTCCTATTTCTTTCATGGTGAAGACAACTATCTCATTCATCCTTCCAAAGACAGTTAAGAATGACTTGAGAGTCAAATGAGCCGATTAATTGAACCTCAACTGTAAGAGATTTATGTCACAATTGGCTTTCCATAGTTACACCACAACTTTAGACCAGAGATTGAATTAAACCCGAGTTGAGAATACATGTAGGGTTCATAGAGATTTATGTCACCATTGGCTTTCCATAGTTAAACCACAACTTTAGATCAGAGATAGAATTAAACCAGACTTCAGAATATGGGCACATGGCTCTCTCTGACAAAGAGTTGTGATCAATGTTATCTCTTGATTGCAAATGGTCTGAAGTGATCACAATTGATAAACTCATCAGCTTTGTTTCATTCGCTGTACTTATGCCTTCCAAGTCAGGGCCCTGTCTTACAAAGAGATGTGATTGATCTTTATTCATGAAAAAAAATCCATATTTTATTTTTAATGTTCAAAATAGACATGAAATGGAATACTCCAAAAATTTGCTTTGCCCAATTGATCGTGGGCCCTGCAGCTGCTGTGCAGCACCAGATCGACGAGGGGCTCTATCCCTTTAATCGTTGAATGTCAAACAGGGTAGCAGCAACTCCCATCTTTTAACGTCTTTTGGTCTGACGCAGCCATGGTTTGAACCCCTGACCTCCCAGTTGTAAGACGGACGCTCTACCAACTGAGCCAACACGCCGGTGCTAATCTCAACACTGAGATCCATCTCATAGTTAAAAGCGATCTGGGTCACGTTGCAGAAAATGCTTCAATGAAAGACAACTCTCAAAATCTTACACAACTCCATAATGTGCACTCCTGATTGGTCCAAAAATCAAGTTGCATTTGATTTTAGGGCTTGCGTTTGATTACAACTCTTTCAGCAAGGGTTCCCTGGAATATTGATCACAACACTCTAGGATAGGACCCTGAAATTGATTCACAAACTCACCAGCTTCGCTTCATTCTGCGTTATCACATCCTCCAGCTCTTTCTTCCAGCCGAGAACCCGGGCGAACTTCTGGACGCACTCCACCAGGTCGCCCGTCACAGCCAGGTCGTTGTGGCGGCTGGAGGTGGGGCGCGAGAATGGCCCCACCACCTCGCGATTGATGAGGAGACGGGGGATGAAGGGGCGCACGGAGTCCACTATACCAGCGAAGGGGTACACCTGGAACATTGAAAATGAGAGAAGATGCAGGGAGAGAATGGAAAAGGGAATTACTCAGATGTTCTCCTAATAGCATGTTCAAGGGTCGTGTGGTCCAGTGGTTAGAGCATTGGACTCATAATCGCAAGGTTGTGAGTTCGAATCCCAACTCTGCCATTGTCTCCACTTTGATAAAAAGGCCCAAGAGTGATATCTGTCGTCTATTACGTCAGCCACTATGACTGATTAACCTAGACGTAAAATGTTTCCAAGGTAATTGGTTATATACCAGCTTGGCGTTTACCAGCAAAAAATGCTGTCCTGCCGAGTTCCTACGGGAGTTACCACAAACAGAAACAGAAATTGTGGCCCAGTGGATTAGTCTTCGGACTTTGAAACAGAGGGTCGTGGGTTCGAATCCCAGCCATGGCGCAATTTCCTTCAGCAAGAAATTTATCCACATTGTGCTGCACTCAACCCAGGTGAGGAGAATGGGTACCCGGTAGGAAGAAATTCCTTGAATGCTTGAGCGCCTAGGCAGCCCAGCTAAGGCTGGGGTAATAATAATAGCAGGGCCCGCTGGGAGAACACTTTTCGGAACTGAAGCGGCTTCCCTGGGTAAATATACCTGTATTATTATTATTAACATACAATGTATATTTATGATTTATTTTTATTTCAAAAACAACAATAAACATACTGCAGCCAATGGCTGAAATGTCTGGGTTATATTAGGTTCATAAATAAAAAATGAAAACACGATAAAAAAACGAAAATGTAGATCCACATTTAAGATTAGATGTTGAGATTTGATGTTGACGCCGCCGCCATCGGAAAAGCGGCGCCTATAATCTCACTCTGCTTCGCAGGTGAGACAAAAATTGTAAATATAAGTAATTTCAGTAATTTGAAACTGAATTGATAGAGGGCAATTATTTTCGTTAATTATTACTATAATTCAATTTTAGACAGACACTGACAATATATTCTAAATATAACCTAGTACATGTCAGAAAAATGAAAATAATAAATAGAACAAATTGATAGACGGATGCCATCTAGTAATTTTGTTAAAAAATAGATATAGAATTGGTCGTGTGTTGAATCCCGCCATGGCCTAGCATCCCAAGCAAGGCATCGATCCACACTTTGCCACGCTCCACCTAGGTGTTTAATGGGTACCCAGTAGGTGGCAAAAGCCTATGTAGTATGCCTAGCAATCGAGCCTTAGAACTCATTTTGTATCGCTCCACGGGGAGTGGAGAAAGTGCATACATTATGTGCGAGCATGGCACGATCCTATGACCAGGGTTAGAACAAATGTAATGTTAAGCGCTAAAAAAAAATGTATTAAGCCCTATAATAATAATAACAGGCATCTTTATTGCGCCATCAATCTAGAAATAATCTACTCCGAGGTGCATTGCCATTATTATTATTACCCCAGCTTTAGCTCAAGCTGCCTTCCAGCACTCAGTGAATTCATTCTGCTGGGTACCCATTAACCTCACTCGGGTCGAGTGCAGCACAACGTAGGTATATTTTTAATGAAGAAAAATATGCCAAGGCTGGGATTCAAACTCACGTCTCAATCAGAGGGAGGCGAGTCGTAACCACTAGACCACGGCGCCCCCACGTATATAAAGGTAACTGTTATTATTACCTCTAAAGATGTTCCCATGATGATAAGCAGATCACACAGAGGCATATCTTTCATGTAGTAGAAGAACCTCTTTGGCAAGTCTTCACCAAAGAACACGATGTTGGGTTTGACCACACCCTACAAAAGAAAATCAAGATTTTCACATGAAAACATTGTAATGGCCGTAAATAATCTTATAACCTCTCTTCACTTCATCCTGCTACTACTCAAACCATCGCTACTCAAGCCATATTCAGCTCTTCCCGTCTGGTTTACAGTCCTTTTCAGGACTTAACCCACTTCCAAGAAAAGAATATCTCCAATTTCCTATTTTCATTCTTCCTCCTCTTTCCGTTTTAATTTTTCTGCCGTATTTCCTTTCCCTTCTTCATATTACACTTGGCGAACCGTAAACCTCCACGTTAATAATTTTACAGCAATAATGATATAATAAATCTAGAGAGCACAGAAACTATTAAGTAAAGTATAATTTGTTCTGCTATGTTAAATAAGACTCCCAACATGCTCCTTATTAATTACCGGCATTAAATAAATGTGCTTTAAGTTTTGATTTCAAGCTGTTTACAGATGGTGCTTCCCTGACTTCCAGGGGTATGATTTTCGAGACCTTTGAGACTACATATATGCAAATGCTCGATCACCTAGTATTAGTATTACATTTGTTTTTAAAGATGGGATCTGTAATACCAAGGAATCCATTGAGCTGCGCAAGTTGCGATCTTGTTAATTGGTTTTATCTGTTTACCAGTTAAATGTAAGGCACTATAAGCAAGTATACATTAAATATAATTACAGTTCTGGGGCCTTTTTCACAAAGACTTACTACTATGGTAACTTTGCCATTATGGCAACTACCATGGAAAACCTTGATTGTGATTGGCTGCTGAGCCCTGCTACCATGGTAGTTGTCATGATGGCAAAGTTACAACACTTATGAAACAGCCCCTGTTGAAGAAACTTACTGTGCAAGTTGGCCTTGTGCATCTTGGTATTTTGTCATTGAATATAGTTCCCTGTGTTGAGATAAGAAAGCAACAAGATAAAGGAATAAGTCTGGATTTCAGATAAGAACATTGGAAAGTGTATGGCAGTCTTGCCTGCATTATGCAATACAATATAGCAGCAGTACTGACCTTGATAATAACTGAATGTGCAACTTTACAAAAAAGAAAAAGGAAAAACAATAACATTCATATGATAATAAACGAAATCCTAAGTTCATTGATCTCTAATGACCTATGACCTTTGTCACCATATCAGAAGAGTAAAATATCATAACTTATTTTCCTGCGTTCAACATGAGACAAGGAAAGCAATAAGACAACAGAATGATATACACTTACAATACAAGACTTGAATTTATACAAAAAGAAACAAAATCTTAAGTGATAAATCTTTTTAGTTTCAACAATAGCTCCAGAACACTGCCAACAATCACACAAACTAAAAAAATCTGTTTGATTTGATACCTTATCATAACTGTTTTTATAATTTTTGTGTCAAACTGACCCCTGTCTTACAAAGAGCTGCAATTGATCCAATCAAGCACAACTATGGAAAGCCAGCAAACTTCTGACATGCATGTTTATTTAAAATATTTTCCAGATATGATGCATGATCCATACATTCAAATTTTTCTCGAAACTTCAGTGTCCTCTTTGTTTGCAAATGACTTTGTGCAAAGTTTCAGAACAAAAAAATTATGACATTGATGATTTCCATACAGTCGAGGTCAATCAAGGCCCCGTTTAACAAAGAGTTACGATTGATCCAATCAATCATAACTCTATGGAAATCCATCAGTGTCATAATTTTTTCACAGGGAATTTGAAAAATGTCCTTTGTACACTAAGGAGAACACACCGAATTGTCAAGAAATCAATGAATTTATGGATAACATATCTAGAATTTTTTTTTTTGAACGAACATGCATCTTGTATGTTTGCTTTGCTGGCTTTCCAAATTCTTTGTAAGACGGGTCCCTGACATACCTTGACACTCTCTCCTTCGTGCTCATAACCACACTTGGTGCAGGTACACGTCGTAAATGTCCCATGAGCCTCTACCAGCTTATCTCCAGGGATACCAGCCACTATTAATAATAATATTAATAGTCAGTTATATTATAGCGAACAAAACACATTATGACTAACGTCTCTTTGTGCTTCCAAAGGACTTGGATATTATAACAGAGCTGCCAACCTGAACAAGATTTCAGTATTTTCAAGGCTGAAAATCAGTATTTTGGTGAGGAAATTAGTATTTTCACAGGAATACCATAGGACAACACATAAACTGAAACTTAAGAAATCAGTATTCTTCTACATTTTCAGTACTAAATACGGAAAATCAGTACTACTTGGCAGCTCTGTTATAACCCCGGATGTAGCTCAAGCAGCCCTCAAGCGCTCAGTGCATTTCAAGGAATAAATTCCTGCCAGGTACCCATTCACCTCACCTATAATGGGGTAAAATACAAAATGTCAGTCATCCAGGGTCTATACCCAGTTTAGTCCCCGACTAGGGGGGTGGTTTGATTCACCTTGCACTAATAGAGATCCCCTTCAACCCCTCCCTCCTCTTTACTCCATTCAGTGTATCCTCCCCCTCGACCCAACTCTCCATCACTCAAGCGCCCCTCTCAAACATGGCCAGAATCCCTCCTCAAAACATGCCCATACCAATGTACTCCATTCCCCTCTGCCATTAGGGGCCCGTTTCATGAAGACAACTACCATGGTATCAGGGCTCAGCAGCCAATCAGAATCAAGGTTACCATGGTAGTTGCCATAATGGCAAAGTTACAATAGTTGTAACTCTTTATGAAATGGGCCCCTGATCTGCCTTCTATAAAATGAAAACATTTAAATAAATATAAAATACAGCCAAGACTGCCTAAGTCAAACATCAATATGTGAATTGATATGCAAATGGGGAAGTAATTTTCAACTTCAGGAGGAATAAAGGCGTTTCATCAACATATTCTGTTGGATAAAGCCATCAGATCTGACAGCTATGTCTTTGACAGACAACTTGTTTTCAGTTTTGATGGGATAAGAAGCAACTGTTTAAGTCTCAGGTTGTTGCTGTGTAACCTTCAGACACTGACAATTTCTTTTTTGATGAAACAGTTATAAGAAAGTGCAAAGCATGTATCTTCTAAGTCAAATTTTGCCGAAATCGACTCGACTTCCATAGCAGTCCGACTTCAACAGATTCATCTAGGTTTGTTAGAAATGAAGAATCCAATATTTTCAGACTTACATCGCTCCAGCCCGTCTATATTCTGCGTATACATCCTGAGCAGCAGTCCCTTTTCGTAGAGCATCCGTACAAAGTAGTGAACGTAATTAGGACGGTACTTCCCCGAAGGATAGAGCTCTTTGGCTAGGGCAAAGAAAGGCTTTGGGTTCTTGCGGAAGAAGTCAATGTCAAAGATAGCTTCGGGATAAGGGATGCTGTATTGCTGTAGGTTGTCGTACAGACCTGACCCTGGAGATCTGAATGAATGAAATAAATAAAATTAACAAAATAAATGAAATAAACAAAATGAGTAAAATAAACAAAAAGTAAAGAAATAAGTAAACAAATGGTGTTTTGGCGATGCATTCCATTACTCTACTCTACTTTTGTGAATCATTTTCTATAATCATTATTGTGTTTTATTCTTGGTTTCTCTTTTTTCAAGCCTTTGAGGCTTTTGGGGATACCTTTTTCTTTCATTTTTTTTATCTCATCTAAATGTCTCATGATTATATTTGTATATATTTATGTTCAAAATAATGTATATTTGCATGTTTTCAGATGTATATATTATTGAAAGAAATAAATGAGAGTATTTTCACTCTCCCTCAATACAAAATAGTAAATAAAACAAGTTAAATGAATGAAAAAAAAATAATAATAAAAATTAATAAATCAATAAATGAACAATTAAATGGATGGATGGACTGAATAAAAAATAAAAATAAATGAATGAATGGATGAATGAATGTATGAATGAATGAATGGATGAATGAATGTATGAATGAATGAATGAATGAATGAATGTTGACACATCTTACCTGAAATCTGGGATACCACTAGGTGTACTGATCCCCGCACCAGCCATCACGACAATGTTTTTACTCTTCTTCATTAAGATTCGTCTTGCTATGTCTTCTATCTTATTACATGATGAACTGTTACCAGCAGACGTTGACTGTCGTCTGCTTGGCGTTACACTGTAATAAATAACAAATTAGGGGGTCGCAACATTAAGATATTTATACACTAATATTCACAACTGATTTGCAATTACAATTTAAAGGGAAATGAAACCTTTGGATCAGGTGGGCTTGTGTGGAAAGAGAAAAATCAAAGAATAAGATCAAAGAAAGTTTGAGAAAAATCAGACTAATAATGAGAAAGTTATGAGCATTTGAACATTGCGATAACTAATGCTATGGAGATCCTGCCATTGGCAATGCGACAAAGATGTCACATGTGAACAACTTTCCGTCAGGGACTATAAAATACCCCTAAAATGTCCCTTTTTGCTCTTTCTTAGAGTGATACAAACTCTTTATCCATGATGTATTCTTTAAAAATCCATATTACATGCCCTCTCATAGAAAGAAAACATCATCTACTGATAGATGTGATAAACGAGGCAGTTTAAGTGAAATATATAGAAAAGTAATGGGAAAGTTGTTCACAAGTGACATCACACATCTTTGTCACATTGCCAACTTGAGGATCAACATTATAACAATGATCTAAACTTCAATGCTAATAGCTTTATTATTTATTCAATTTTTATCAAACTTTTGTTGATCTGTTTCTTTGAATTTTATGCTTTAACACAGGCTATCTTGTTTCAGAGGTTTTATATTCTTTTATTAAGAATTGATTGTATAGTTTATAAGTATGTTATACATTTATTTTGGAATTGATATCATAAATATCAATAATCAGTCATTTGCCCCCTTTTTCATATTTGCTCTAACTTTAGATAGGCTTTAATTGAATACTTGTCGGACCATTCATATATGTAAGATTAACAAATTTACTAACAAGAAGGGAAATTTCAAGGAACGCATTTGCAATCAATTACATAATCAATTGTCAAATCTAATTGATTCAGGCACTTAAAATTGATTTGCAATGAATTAAAGGTTGATCTAATTTCATACCTTCTTGATGCTTTTTTGTCATCGATCGCCAATTTCTGAAACGATTTGTTCAAAGATCGTTCCGACGATGCACTTCCTGTCCTCAGGATGTTTCGGTTCTTATTGATGTTGCTCGCGCTACTGGAAGCAGGAGCCTTTCTCGATCCAGGACCCCTAGTGGTGCCATTGTTTCGCGGAAGTCGAGGTGGTGGCTTGGTGGAATGATTGCGCAATCTTGTCCGTCCACCACCGGCAGAACTGGCATTGGGGGCTGATGACACACCATCTAAAAAAAAGGGAAATTGAATATGGGTGATTTCAAGTTCGGTGTTGGCCTTGGTGTTGGTGTTAGTGTTGAAATTTTGGTTGCTTCCCCTAGCTCCAAAACTTATTCAGAGCTTGTAAAACTGATCCAGATCACATTATTGACATCTCAACAACTAGTGAGTGACTTTTCGGGACCATCCTCATTTTATGTTTGGTGTTATAATCGTGTAAAAATTGACCCAACACCAACACCAAAAGGTCAACACTGAACTTGAAATCACCCATTGTGTGGCCAAAAAAAAGACATAAACTCACGGCTCATTTTAAGAAATGGAAGTTTGAATTATAATTTTTGTCATCTTTACATGTATCATTATATGTACCATGTTTACCCTGTATATATACATACAAATTCTTGCCATCAAAGTTGTATAAAATATCACGTCTGTGCCATTGCATAAATCTTTCCGCTCTTTTTTTTTCTTATTTATTCTTTTTATTACTATATATGTTTTTTTCCCTAATGATGTTATGATCACTTGTAAATATTTTAATTATGTTTGATTTGTTATTTTTGTTTATTTTTGGTCCGTATTGACCCAATAAAACATATAAATACAAAAAAATGAGTAAATAAGCATTTGTTCTTGAATTATTGAATCATTAAAAAATATGTTCTCAAAAATGCATAATCTCACAATAAAGGGCAAACTATACATGGTATACATATGTCGAAATTGCCTAGATCTATGTAAAACATTCATAGATCTACACTACCACTGCCAGTCACAATTCTTTGACTACCTATTTACCTGTTTCACCAGAGAATATATTTGGTCCACTGAATCTATTGTTCTCTGGTGAAACAGGTAAACAGGTAGTAAAAATATTGCAATTGCTACTGTAGGGTTAATTCAAAAGATCTATATCAATGGAGAGACGGATTTGTTTCAAATTAATTATTTAATATGAAAAATGTGTGGGCGCGTCTTAGTCTTGTGGTTCAGACTCTCGCCTTTCAAACAGAGGGTCGTGGGTTCGAATCCTAGCCATGGCATGCTTTCCTTCAGCAAGAAATTTATCCACACTGTGCTGCACTCGACCCAGGTGAGGTGAATGGGTACCCGGTAGGATTAATTCCTTGAATGCACCAAGCGCCTTTAGCAGCTGGAACTACAGCCGGGGTAATATATAGTGCGCCACTGAATAGGCAACTAGATAGATCAGTGCCTCATAAATGCTATATAATATATTATTAAAGGGGAAGTTCACCCTGAAGAAAACTTTGTTGTAAAAATAGCAGAAAAAATAGTAAAAAATATTGGTGAAGGTTTGAGGAAAATCCGTTAAAGAGTAAGAGAGCTATTAGAGTTCAAAGTTTTGGATTTATGACGTCATAAACGAGCAGCTGCCCCATGTGTTATGTAATATAAAATGCATGAATTTAAAATTTTGTATGGTTCCTGATGACTTCAATTTGTTTTCTATTCATGATCAGGTGTGAAATGATTGATCTATTGATATACAAAAGGTACAGTGAAAACCATTTTCAATTTTCTGAGAAAATGACATTTCATTGATTTTTTACCATTCGCTATGTAGGAATGCTGCTCGCATATGACGTCACAAATCAAATAATTAAAATTCTAATAACTTTTTAATTAGTTGATGAATTTTTCTCAAACCTTCGGCAATATTTTTTATTATTTTTTCTGCTATTTTTACAATAAACTTTTTTTCAGGGTGAACTTCCCCATTAAAAGGGAAGATGGGAGATGAACCGCCAAAAAGGCTAAGTGAACATGAATGGACCAGTGACATAAACCAGGATAACGCCATAATTTTCATAAAGATCATATCTTTTTAGGGTTTGACCGTCACTAGATTCTAGATTTACTGACTTTAAATAGGCCTAGTATCTACTACTAGCTTTCTGATTTGTGTGACTAACAGTTACATGTTGTCTAGTACTACTATTGACTGAAGTCAGACCGAGTTGATCTATCAAAAAAAAGGGAGGATCTCTCATCCTGGTGGGTGTTTCATAAAGCTGTTGGCAAACTAAGAACAACTTTAAGAAGATAGATGATAGATACATAAATGGATTTTATCAAAAACATCATGTCTCGCAGTAAAAACTGAAATGAACATGAATTACAGATTAAAACAATTACAAGACAAAAAGCAATATAAAGTATTAACATAGGAATTTAAATTAAAATTAATGGGTCACTCTCGCAGTGCACTTAATTTCGGCAAGGAGGAATACATATCCAGGCACCCCAAATGACAAAGAACGACTGGTGATCCTTCTTGTGGAAAATGATATATTCATTGACAGCGGTTTAAGCGTCATGTCATGAGCGTGTACGAAACTAGAAAGGTTCACAGTCGTGACTTAAAGTCGCTTCAGGTTCCGTTTCATAAAGCTGTTTGTAAGTTAAGACTAAGAGCAACTTAAAGAACGACTGGTGAACCTTTCCGACGCTTCACCATTGTCAATGAATATACCATTTTCCACAGGAAAGGGTCCCCATATGTTCTTAAAGTCGCTCTTAACTTACAAACAGCTCCAAAAGAGTCCAAGTCCAAACAAACACATGACAAACTCAGACTCAGTCTCAAACTCAAAGTCAAAGTGAGACAAACTGACAAAAAAACTCAAAAGGCCCGGCGTCATTATTATGCCAATTAACTTCGGCATGCCTTAACTTCTATATCAAGTATTACAGGGTTATTCTACTATTCTAACGTTTTAATCCTAGAATCTATATATCCGGTTTTTTACCTCGAGAAACGATCGCATCCTTTTCCTTCAGTTTCGGCCCCGGCTTGATTTCTCCACGCAAGTTCGCCGTGAAGTTTCGGCTGCTCGTTGCCATCATCAACCGACGCAGCATCGTTCTCCACAAAACCTGCACGGACGGAGTCTTCGAAACCACCGCATCTCATGAAATTCAGCATAAATTCATGCTAATTAATATGTTGCCAACTTTCAGCAGATGACAAAACATGAGTCTCATTCGGAAATTAAGATTTATTTCACTATCAGAGCCAACTTTCTATAAATTCTAGGTGATGAAATAACTCGTCCCATTCCGGTGAATATGCGGCATTCGCAAACTCTGACATTACACTGATTTTAAACGTAGATGGCGTATACACTTTTTACAGAATTCGACGACGACCATCTCTATGTAGAAAATCCACCTCTATGCCACTGGTCTAGATGTTTTTTTTTTTTTTTTTTTTAATTATGTGTTTTATTGGTATTCAAAATCACATATAATCACAATATTTACAGGTAATTGGAAGTGATTTGAAACAGTTCAAAAGCAGTAAGATCACAAAACAAAGATGAAATAAAAAAATAAATGGAAAAAAATAAATAAAAAGGGTGACATAAATCTAGATGTTAATAAATTACATATCAGTGAACTTGATTTTTTTTATTTATGGTAAAGTATGCGCCAGTTTGATGTTGCTCTTTTCCTGTGCTATGAATTTGCAGTCATTATTTGAATAATACATTCCATCACCATTTCTTTTTCTTCTAAAGGATGAGAACGAATAAAAAAAACATGGACAGCAAACATGATAACAAAAATTATAAAAAGTGAGTGCAATTTTTCATACGAGGGAAGGGGGGGGGGGGTGCAGCTCCTACAATGGGATGTCGCAAGATATTGTTTGAAATCAATAGTAATTTTATGTTGATATTTTAAAATTGAGAGATCAATTTTAACTGCAGCAAGAAGCAGATCAACAGCCAGTTGCACATTTGAATTACAAGACAAAGGTCTATGATTGATTAATAGAGTCCGAAAAAAGGATTTGCTATCACCATCATTATAGGCCTAATATACCTTTATTGCTTTGATTAAAAGTTGTATCGTTAGCATCACCATCATCAGCATCATCATCATCACCACCATCATCATCATCATCATCATTATCACCATCATCATCATCTGACATGGCTTGTTTCCGATGCAAAAATCAAATCACATATCTTTTTAATTTTTTTAATCTTTAATGCAGCAAACAACAACAAAATGTTTAAAACTTCAGTCCTTCGCCTCGTTCAGCGGACTCGGGGGGGGGGGGGAGATTAAGTACGTTACATGTTTAGAGTAGTATAGTTGAGTGAGCCGGGACGGTGAAGCCTTCATATTTCAGGTATAGCCTAAAGAAAAAAAGAGCAGTCAAAGGGAAAGGCGTATACCAAAAACGACAAAAAGGAGAAGCCATCGTCTCGTGACTCTTAAGACTCATATATTATTCCATTAAAATGATGGTTTCCTTAATCAATATTTCTTGCGCCCTATTGAAATGCCCTGACTGCCGCCCCTATATTGCACAATTCTCTACTCCGTTTTCTTTTTACCCCTGTCAAAATGAATCGACCATAATCATCGAAGTTTTTCATTAATTTTCTCTATGATTTCAATTAGACTATTAATTTGAGTAGTTATATTTCCATATTTTTTTTCCATTTAACACCTTTTTAACTTGTATATCTGTGGTCGAGAGTTATGTACAGGTAAACTCTTTTTAATATTAAGTGAAATGAGGGACATTTCAATTTAAAAGATTTATAAGTATTTTTTCTCTCAATCTGATTTGGTGGTCTTGCGCTATTAAAGAAAAACGTTTCTTTCCGGGGTTACCCAAAATTTCAGAATAGGGAAACAAAACAATTGAAAATTGTTTTGCCTTATACATCGAGGAACATATATAAGGCCCACATTATACACATCCTAAAACAATATAATTTCTTATGGTAGTACCGTCTCCCCTTTATGATTAGATATTATTCAGTTGCATATAGGTTTATAAAATTCTTCCAAGAGTTTTCACGAATTTTCATGATTTTAAAACATTTTTTCTGTATATATATATATATATATATATATATACCTTTGAAGAATTAATTCAAGGGGCACTATCTTTAGTTTTGGTAAATCCCCCAAAAGAACGTGTCACTATTCCAATTCATCACTAGATTATAATATCTGCTCGAAAGGAGTTATGACGGGAAGGATGTAAATGAAATGTATTTTGTTTTTAATGAGAATCATACACTGTTAGAAAATTTGTCCTTAAAATAAAAGAAGTTCCTGCAGCAGAGTCTCGAGAACACCTGTAATCTTACCAAATTGCGTAATCTTACAGGAAATTGGTATTTGGTGTATGGAACCTTACAAATTTCCTTTAATAAAACACCCTTTTCCCCTTTTTAAACAGACCTGATCTGTTAAATTGCGTAAAAATTCCTGTTTTATGAATTAACAGAATGATTCTGTGATTGATCTTTGCAAAATATTCTTTCTTTTTTCTGTAAAATCAGGGTATTTTTAACAGTGTAGATTTAGCTTTAAATCATTTTCCCTTCACAAAGCACAACAAAATCAAAATAACTATACATAGTCAAATTTAAATCAATCGGAATAATGCATAAGCATTAGAAGGTATATGAGAACTTATGAGAACTAAAGTAACCTTTACTAATAATACAGAACATTATATAAAATATAATGATTAGTAAAATTAATCAAAAGGGAAGGGGATTTGGATAGGAAACTTGTTTCCCTCTTTTTTGCTTTATAATGGAAATCAATTTCCAATCTAAGGATTCAAAAAGTATAAACTATGTATTTTTCGCTCTAATGTAATAAATTCCAACTGGAAACAAAAAATGCCCGTCCTTGTGAAGTGGAAAAAAGGACAAAATACTTGTTCAAACCTATAAATCTCTGTCAACCACACTACCTTCTTACATTTCTTCATTATTTCAGCAACAAAGATCTACATACTCTCTCCGTTCTGCAGCTGCTCCTTCCTATGTCATTCCAAAATCCAGAAAACAGGCCGGTTTCAATTCCTTTCAATCTCTTGCCCCCCGTCTTTGGAACAAACTCCTTCCATCTCTTCGAAACCTCTCTTCTCTTGACCTCTTCAAAAAACATCTCAAAACATACTTATTTAACCATAAACCTTAACTTGTCTTTTAATATGCAATCAACAGGGCTTTTCATCCTCTGGAAAAAGCGCTATATAAATCCAATTATTATTATTATTAAAATATTACCTCTAACACTCACGGAATAGTTTACTATAGTTGAGTGTTAATACTGCTGTCCTACCACAATAGAGGGCGCCATACATAATTCTTAAAATTTGCTATATTATTCTTCTGAAGCCATTTGAACACCTGAACAGTGTTGCTGCATTCCTTGACACAAAATGGGAGGAAAATTGGGAATGCGTTAATGAGATAATAGGATTTGTCTTGCCTGCAGAGCGATTACAGGCGCCGCTTTTCCGACGGCGGTGTTAATTGACACCGCGGCGCCGCCGACGGTGTCGACGTCAACATCAAATCTTTACCTCAGGTTAAGTTATTGAAATGTTATCATAACTTAGAAACTATGATATGAAATATATGATTTCTCGCAGATCTATAGCCTATATGAATTTCACTTAAGGTAACGACCCAGGAGGTGATTTGAATAACAAATCGATGTAAAAAAAAAGAAAAAGAAAAAAGATCTTGTCTCATAAGAAAATTTATTATAGCTCTTAATGAATACAAGTTTTATGAAATCGACTTTCCGGAAGAAATTAAAAAAAGAAGAAGAAAAACAAATATGGAAGGCCGAGTCGGTAGGAGGGGGGGGGAGGGGGCGTGGGTGTTTTTTTTTTATTTGTTGATGATTATTTTGTAATGATGATTATTTTTTTCATAAAAAAAAGAAAAAAAAAACCCACGTACTCACACCGCAAAAAATAGCAGGTTTGAGGTTTATGATCGAATAACGAAATTTCGAAAGAAAAAAAGCAGGTGCAAGTTGGATGCCTTAAATAGAAGAAAACTTGAAGTTCAGTCCTTCCGGTGTAACCCAAGTCTCCTTAGTCTGAAGCAACTTCTAGGCATTTTGACGAGGAAAGATGTCTCAAGTTTGTTAACGCCTCAAGACGACAAACTTTTTTAATTCCAGTCATACTACTACAACTTCTATAGTTACAATAGCTAGTGGCTACAGTGCTGAGATGCTGACAGAAAAACATCAAGTATTTACTTGGAGGCTGAGAAGAAATGACAGTTTTTAAACGTCTGTCTTCATTCTTTCATTTCTTGCGCTCTGAACTTTTTATTGAACCATTTCCTTTTTTTTGCGAATCATTCTTTTCCTCCTCTCTGTTATATTCTCTTACGATTCCTCCTTGTTTGGTTTGCTTGGGAAAACAAACAAGTCGAATTTTTTTCCGCTTCACTACATTTCTTTTCCACCCTGGCTTAACATCCTTTATGGATTTAGGATCAGACATGATTAACAAAAGCCTGAAAACTGTCAATCAACTTAGAGAATTTGGAGCTCGAAATCTTTAATTGACACATGACCCAATTACCTTTAATTCAATAATGGACATGCGCAAGAAAAATAAACTTCTAAATACTAGAAAACCCAGATAATATTAAGCAGAGATAAATGCAAATTTTGACCGTCAGAGATGTAGATCGGATAATATTGTCAACTATACCAAGACTTCAGATGAAAAGGTGTTAGATTAAGACGATAATATGGCTTCACGAATTAGAATATCAAGAAACTACACCGCGCGGATGAATATGCCGTATTTGCTGAAAATAGTTCTCGCAAATCTGACCCGAGTTCATCCAGCGATCGCGAGTATACACGGGCCTGAATACATGCATAGCCCTACACCGAAAACACATAATACTACCGAATATATTGTCCGAACATATATCTAGTTCTACGAGATAACACCTAAAATTCTGGATTACAAGAGCCAAGGAATTCTTCAGACTGCAAAGTCTGCATACACCATGGTGTGTTGTAGATGATATTCCATCAGCGGCAGAAATGGGCTGCCTCGAAACGTTTTTAGGAATACTGAGCCTCCTGGCGTTCGTACGCGGTAAGTTTTGGCGAAGCCCTGTTTGGATTTACTGTTGAGAGCGTGAACGTGTAGTAATGTGTGTATGGCAATGAACTGCGTGCATAACAAACCTGAAATCACTCACTCGTACTTTTTTGTACATGCGAATTGAATCATATATATATTCTTCTGTTTAGAGTATCATAACAATTCATTGAAATACTGTTCGTAATTTGAAAATATATTCTAGTTATGACCTCCAAATATTAGTATAAATAATTTTATTAATAATGCATTTTTTTGGGTAAAAACAAGCCTATGTGATGTCTTGATCACAGCCGCTATGAAGTACTACTGGGCATAATGGGGGTGTTTATTTTATGTAGACTGGGTATGACATGTTTTTTACTGTGTAAATGTTGTATTGACATGAAAATTGAGTTTAAATCTAATGGGAAATAAGAAATAACCAGCCGAAAGGTTGTATAGTGAATAGACAGTCCATTAACCGTCGTTTCTGTGGATTTCCTCCAAAATTTCACTGGGGAGTGGAGCCGACATAGTTCAGTGCGCAGAACAACCAAAAACAGCGACAGAAGCTTTTGGTCTATATGGTAAATGGACATGACATGTACCTCATGGTTTTCAAGACCTAAATTTTCTAGGCCACACCAGAATGCAGAACTTGTTTTTATTTTGGATGAATGGCAGTTGACAATGTTGTTCAATGTCAACAGGATAGAATTAAAGAGGCGAAAAATTGATCTAATATAGGCCTATTGTAAGACGTAAAACTTTTGCTAGATGTTTTACATTTTTCTGCTGAGATTTTTTGTCTTGTGTAAATATGCCACCACTGTACATGTAGATGTGAAAATCATCCATGTATTACAGTCTATAAAAATAAAGAAGAAGGAGAAATAAGGTCAAGAAGCAGAAGTACTATTACTCAGTAGACATGGATATTCAATTGGGTAGCAAGTTCCTTTTGCGACAGCCACCCCAAAACCGTGACCCTAACCCTAATATGAGTGGCTGTAACAAAACAAATACTACCTGGGCCTTTTTTCCACCACAGAACTCACAAAAAAGACATGGTAAGTTGTGTACATATTTTCAACTTGAGAAATATTAGCTGACAGAATAAAAAATGGAGCGCTCAACTAAAAGCGTTATTAATGTAGTCATTTTATATTTTCCCCAATCCCACTGCTGCCACCGTTGGTAGATGCGAAAACAAATAATGTGATGGTGATTTGTTTAAAAACATGAATGCTTGTATTAGCAAGCAACAAGAGGACTGATGGTTTAAGATCCTTTCCTAGGGACCTGGTAATGAGGATTAATAATGGCTTACCACAAGGTACGGTGACCAGTGCACCAAGTGGGAATCAAAACCGGGTTACCAGAATCTGAAACTGCTGCCGCTCTTCCGACTGAGCTATCGTGCTTCCTTATGAATGATAGCTGACTGGTACATTGTATATTCAATTTCAAATGATAAAATAGAAGGAGGAATGAGCTCAATCACTCCTTTCAGAAAGGCAAATAGAGAAGAAGAGAAGCTCAGGAGATACACGAATGAACTTACCATAAAAAAGTCTGCAGTTAGAAGTGCATTAATTTGCTGTATCACATAATGGTGATATCCCTCCTAAAAATGTGTGCATAAGATATTGCACATGCCAGTAATGTAGTAATGGCCTCCTATGTGATTTTTGGTGGCAGCAGTGGGATGTAAAATGGACTTTAGATCAACTACAATACTGTGCACAATAGCAGTTGATGGAGTATTGGACAAGAGTGACACTGTACAAATGAACATGGGTACACATACAAAAAGAAACAAAAATACCTTATCTTTTATTTTATTTTCATTGGTCACCTGATAAAAATATGTTTTATTGAGTCACAAAATTCATCCAATAAAACACATTTTTATCTTTTATACTCTGTGTCAAAGAGGGTACAAAATAAATGTAGGAAAGGTGACTTGCACCTATGTCAGTATGTGGGGATTTAACATTATGATGTAAATTATGTTTACTTGTGTTTATGTTATACTTAATTTGAAAGAAATCTACTATAAAGAGTCTACCAAATAGATTAGTTTTCATTTCATCAATTTCTTTGAACTCTGTATTGAATAGAAAGTTTTCATGCTCAAGCTTTTTTTTTTAATATAGCATTGTGTGATTTTTTAAAGTGTATTTTACAAGACTGTACATTCATAGTTTCATATTAATGGTCACATCTTCCACAAAGAAAGTTCTTAGATTTTTAAGATCAGTTTTATAATTGTTCCCTTTGATCACAACCGATGCTCATTTTTAAAAGTGTTACGAAGTGCATCTTTGTAAAGAGTGTATGATATAGGAATATGATAAAAGCACTTGTGCCTAATGAGTACCCCTGCAAGTCTGACAATCCATACATGTACTGTGTACAACTGTAATGAAATACCCACTTGGAATAGTTTTGAGTACCAAATAATCTGTATCCATTATTTTTAAGAGCCAGTTAATGGCCTTTAGTTTATACCACAGAAAAAGACCTCACTAAATCCATGTACATGTAACCTGGTTGAAACTTTGGAATATGATAAAAGCACTTGTGCCTACTGTAATGAGTACCCCTGCAAGTCTCACAATCCATACATGTACTGTGTACAAATGTAATGAAATACCCACTTGGAATAGTTTTGAGTACCAAATAATCTGTATCCATTATTTTTAAGAGCCAGTTAATGGCCTTTAGTTTATACCAGAGAAAAAGACCTCACTAAATCCATGTACATGTAACCTGGTTGAAACTTTGGAATATGATAAAAGCACTTGTGCCTACTGTAATGAGTACCCCTGCAAGTCTCACAATCCATACATGTACTGTGTACAAATGTAATGAAATACCCACTTGGAATAGTTTTGAGTACCAAATAATCTGTATCCATTATTTTTAAGAGCCAGTTAATGGCCTTTATACCAGAGAAAAAGACCTCACTAAATCCATGTAATCTGGTTGAAACTTATATCATTGAGTACTAATTAATCTGTATTCATTCAATTATATTTCTTAGAGTCATTAAAATAGCCTGATATCCGAGAAAACAGTTCTTTTTTCTATAATAACACTGATATTAAGTAGAACCTTTTCAGTAATCTAAAGGGGACTCTACATTTATCATTTCACAAATGAAAAACAAAAAAATATTGTTTGAGTTCAAGGATGCACCATATTGGTAAATTTCTGTGATGAATCTCATTGGTTTTTTTATAAGAAGGGGATCTGGGGATTGAGTGGTTGCATCCAGTGATAATAAAACATATAAACCGTGGGCTATTAATAAAAGAGAGATTAGTCCTGAAACTCTGAAACAGCCACTGTTAATGAACAAAATGGCCATTGTAAAATAATACTTCTACTCTCTCTGAAGATAACGCATACATAAAAGTATGACATTTAATCAGCAATCGTGAATGAACTTAAAACTTTTAGGCCTACAGAGTTCTTGATTATAAAGCTTTCACTCAAATTTGCAACAATTGTTAAAAGTTTTAGCCTTCTGAAGTTTACTCCGGCAGGGCAGTAGACTGCAAATCGCCGGCGTGCTGCTCTGGTGTGGGTCGGAGTGCTGCTCTGAAACTCTCTAATTTCATGTTATTCTTTATATTCAGATCCTATACATTTCATCCCACCTACGTGTACCTCATATCTAATCAAAACGAATGAATGATAATGCAAAATGATTAAATAAAGAAATCATTGCAGATTTGCATTTTTTTTAAATTGAACATTACAAATCTGCTTTCCTTTGCCAATTTTCAGGGTTGAGGATTTAAGGTATTGTTTTGTAGATTTTTACTTTTCTAGTGGGCAAACTTGTTTTACGACTAGGCAGGTAAATATGTAGCCAAGAGCATAAGTTTTCACAATGATAAACGTGTAAAAGAGCTACCTTGCAATGAAATACAAGTGTAGACTACATACATGTACAAGTGTATACTACATGTACATGTATCAGTTTTACATTGTGCAGTCACTTGATAGTACACATTTTTTTCTGTGGATTATTTATACTGCTATAAAACTTCTGAACTTGAAGGATATAACGATCATATAAAGTTATTGCAATTCCATAAAAACCTGGAACTTCTATAGAGGTATTTCTTTAAAGAGAGGTGGCAATAAATTTATTTGCCTCTTTATCCCCAAGGTTGTAAATAAATGTCATTGGCCTGGCCTGTGGTCGTTAAAAATGTGCAAAGCCAGGATATTGGAATGTGTGCTGTGACACGCAAAGTGAATTCTTACCCACCCAAACACAGAGAATAAATGCTATTTTCTGATCGGGAATCCTGCGCAGGGGCCCATTGCAGAAAGAGTTGCGATCAAACTAAAAAAAAAAAACTTGTGCAACTTGATTTTCAGCCAATGAAGCACCTGTATTCGGGACTTGTGCTTGATATTTTGACTTGCGTTGAAACGCAACTCTTTCTGCCACAGGCCCCAGATCAGAAAATACCAAGTGTACTCCAGTGTGAAACCAAGGACTTGGTCCTAATTATTTCCCAGAGAAACTCCCCAAATTACATGAGTTTTCGCAAGATTTATCCAAGGGCAAAGTTATATGGGCCAGGGGGCTCCAGGGAAATGCCTGAAAGATCCCTGAAGTGAATGTTTTTAAGAGTCCTGGAAATTCTCGTAGGATCCAATAGCTTGGTGCAGTATTTTGGAATGTTTTAATAAGCGTACATGTTGATGGGTACTGTATAGAGGGCTACATAAATGTACATGTATGACATAGGCCTATACATATTTACGTGTAAATTAGAAAAGTACATATTGTACATGTAGCTCTCTGCCTAATATGTTGTGGAGCATTGTCTAATTGTGGCCCAGTGGAGTTAGTCTGTAGACTTTAATGGTCGTACAGTAGGTCCAAGTCGCAGCCATGGCGTACAGTAATACATGCCATGAACAGCAAAAATATATGGTCTCAATTTAAAAGAAGGTCTACATTTTTGCTTTCTCATTATATCCCACGTGTGATTTTCAAGCAACTCCTCACCCTGACAAAGAGAACAGCAAAAGTGTAGTCCCCTTTCTTTCAATTCTATTAAAAATGCTTATTGTAAATATTTCATCTAAACATGTATGTAATTAGAATTAGTAAATCATTTTCGATTTGGCCCATCATAAATCTGACTTGATGCATACATTCTAGAATAACAACCAAGATTCATACTGCTCCTGCAACCTCTTCTCTCCTTTTTCCTTTCTTGAACACAAAAAATGGAAATGAAATTGAACTTGTCTAGAGCTAATGGAAGTCGTAATAGCCTTCAACTGACAGGAAAGACTTCACACAAAAGAATTGTAATCAATAAGGCTTCGTCAACGTTTGGTATTTTTGAGCTTGAATGAACGTCAAAGCAAAAAACTAGAAACATTTGATTTATAGTCTCCTCAGGGAAAATGAAACTGTTAAGGAATATTGTTCTTCCTAACAAAAAAAAAGAGAAAATGGAATCAAGGAGAAAATGGAATGAGCGGGCAAAATAAAATGGAACCCTAGTGAACTGAATTTTTTTGACAGTGAATTTTTTTGATGGGCCATCTTGATTTATAGTTTTGTTTATAACTTTATCTGGTTGTTAGACAAGTTGGCTGGCAAGCCAGTAGGGGGGTTTCAAAATGTATAAGTCTGATGGTTTCCTTTAGTACAATCAAAAATGTTGAATTAATCTTGCCGTTCCCTTTTCAGCCTCAAAAATGTATTTTTCTTTTGTCATTTTTTTTCTATTGCTGTGACTACATGTACAGTTCAGATTTGCTTTTGATGGATGAGTATGGCCATTGTAAAATTGTCATGTTGATTGATTTTATTTTTCAAAACTACATGAAGATTCTGGAGTATTGGAATTAATAGTAAAATTAGGTCATGTTGGGGACCTAGGTTTTATTTTTCAGTAAAGATTGTGTCGTAATCAGTAAAGATTGTGTCGTAATCAGACTAGGTTCTGGAACAATAGAGCTTTCTTTGGTGGAGTCCAAACCCCCAATTTTTTTTTTTTAAAGTAAAAGAGCATGTGCACTTTGTTTAACTACATCAAATTGACAAAAAAATGCGGTACATAAAAAATTATGATATGTACATGTATGCATATTTTTATGATGTCAAATTTGATTAAATGAGTGCCAACCAGAGATCAACTCTTTTCTGGGTTAATCAGATGCATTTGACTCGGAATGGTGTATACATTGTAGGATCTGCTGAAAATCGGTCAGCTTCAAGTCAAAATAAAGTCAGAGAATGGGTCACTTTTGACTCAGAGTAAAGTTGACTCCTTTATGTAGTTGACACCACTTTTATTGGTAAATTGCCAGCTCGTCCACTCATCACATGGTCTACCTTCATTTCTCCAGTGCCATTCCGTCCATCAACATTTTGTCTAAAACAATTTGGTCCAATCATCAGTTCGTCTATGACCATTTCGTCTCATAACCAGTTGGGCTAATACCCATTTTTTTCATTCATTTTGCCCAATTAACAATTAGTCCAATTAGACCAAATGGTATGGATTAAATGGCTTTATAAATCTGGTGCAAGGATGTAGCCAATGGTGAGTGCGTATTCAAGTCACGTGTTCATGCTTTAATTATGCGCAACCTTCCAGTCGTGCATTTTTTGTGCAGCACTGTGCATTTTTTGTGCAGCACTGTGCAATTTTTGTGCAGCATTAGTTCCAATAGCACGTAAAAACTGATACGCGTTCAGTAAAAGAGGCTGGCTAGGATTTTGATGCGCTTACTTAGGCGCGCATAGTAGATAAGCGCCTGTGATGTCATAATTGACAGTCTTGTGATCTCTTCGTCTCAGCTGTGCGATCGTACACAAGTTGGAGGGATTTGAACAAGATTTCCATGAAAAATTCATTTTGCCGACCCGTTTTATAAAACAATTAATGCACATTTTAAGATTCGTGATGTTAGTGACGATGCGAGCAACTCTCGGGCATTCACAATATTATGCAAAAGCACTCGGCGCAAGCGCCTCTTGCTTTCGCATAATTGTAAATACCCTCAAGTTTGCTGCATCATCATAACACACTCATAAATATGCATTAATTGTATATTTTGGACCAACTGGTTACTTGACAAAATTCTGAGAGGACGAAATGGGAGTTAGACCATGTGGATAGTAGACGAGTCGGTAAAACGACAAATTGGCATTAGACCAATTGGAAATAAATAAACCCCTTTTCTTTATTGATTTTTTTCACTTCTTGCAAAGCCAGTCAGCTATCATACTTTATGCTCATGTAGTTCCTCTTGTAGTTTTCAATTATAACCTTCGTGTATCTCCGACGTCTACCTTGTAATGATTGTGCAAGATGCATCAGCCATTAATGCGAAATAATGGATAACCCATATAGATAGTGCACAAGACCCTCAGGAGCTGTTCATCATCGTTTCCAACGAGATGGATAGGGGAGGGATGGGGATGAAGAGAGAATGGGAAAGAAGAGAAAGAGAGATACGTGTATGAAAGAGGTACATGTATTGTACTCGGAGGGAGAGATAGAGAGCAAGAGAAGGGAAAGAAATGAGAAAAGAGATGTATATATGTACATGTACTGGTCCATCGAGATTGTGAATATGAGAATGAGAGGGGGTACAAGTACTACCTACATTTATTAAAATGACCATTGAGAAAGTGAGACACAGATAGACACTGATGAGGAGACTAGACATTTGTCAAAAGATGAGATCAGGGGGCCGTTTCATAAAGCTGTTCGTAAGTTAAGAGCGACTTTGAGAACGACTGGTGAACCTTTCTTACGCACTAAACCATCGCCAATGGTGTATTGCATATACCAAAAGAAAGGATCACCAGTCGTTCTTAAAGTCGCTCTTATCTTACGAACAGCTTTATGAAACACCCGAGACCAGATGTGAAACTGATTTATGGTTTAGCTGCAGGTTCCATCCACATTATTTTGATTTGTGTGCAATGTAGAATGCCAATTTCACATCCCACCGCTGCCACCAAAAGTAACCATCCTCGACTCTTTCGACTTTTACATGTATGTTCATTAATTTATTGTTTTGTATATTGGCCAACATTACAAGTCTTGCACAAGACTACACACAGGCACCACAAATCCTGCCATCTCGGCTCTCGATTTCTCCTCCTCACATGGTGATGCCTGGCTAAATCATTGACAAGAACGATCACGCATACACGCATTCTGCACACATGCGAGTTTCAAAAACATACATGTACATTCATATACGTCAGGCAGTCGTGAGAGTCAAGTTCAGCGTACTTTTTGATGCTGGATTTTTTTTTTACCCTGATACCGGAGAATTGGATAAGTTGTGTTTTCATGATCATATCAAAGAAGATGAGCAAGAGCTGTCAGAAATGCATAATGCAAAGGGAAATCCACCCTAGGCTACTGTGCTGCAGTGAATCTATTCCCTTGCAAGAAAATACATGTAGCATCGTAAAAGTACATGTTTGGCATAAAATTAATATCCAGCCGGGCAAGCACTTAATCTGAAATTAGAATTCAATATTAAAACATATATATTTAAAAGAATATTACTGTGCTGAATGCTGGTAGTATTTACAAAACAATAATGATGATAATGTAGCATTTATGAGGCACCGATTATCTACATGTAATTTGCTTTCAATGACGCACCAGTTGTATATTACCCTGGCTTTACATGTAGCTCCAGCTGCTGAAGGTGCTTGGTGCATTCAAGGAATCCTGCCGGGTACCCATTTTCCTCACCTGGGTTTAGTGCAGCACTA
This sequence comes from Lytechinus variegatus, assembly GCF_018143015.1. Lineage (NCBI taxonomy): Eukaryota > Metazoa > Echinodermata > Echinoidea > Temnopleuroida > Toxopneustidae > Lytechinus > Lytechinus variegatus. Next base: position 22,208,338 of record NC_054748.1, on the reverse strand, counting down.
CATGTATGTGGGTAAATTTCTTGCTGAATGAAAACATGCTGGGATTTGAACCCGCGTTCTTCTGATTGAAAGACAGAAGTTGTAACCACTAGAACATGTTGCCCCCATAGAAAATAGAAAATAATGCTATATTTAGAGAAATTCTGAGAAAGGAGTGTGGGTACTTGATTTTGACACAAAATTTTAATTCGGAAATGAATGCCAATATGACAAGTGTTTTATGTGATCCCATTTAGATGTGATTATATTACAGTATTTGCTTTAATAGTGACTTTTCGTGAGATTCCTAGTTTAAAAAATTGATGCCATACACATGTATGTATATATGAAGAAAGAACAGAAATTTTGCTCTATATTGCCAATTTTTATTTCATTGGTATGTATTGTTTCTTTTGTTTGATGCTGAAAATTTTTTTTTTTTCTTAGAAAAGAGGTCACCTAATCTGGCAATGTAATTTATTGAAACATCGAAAGTAACTATTTCCCTTGCATAAATTAACATAATTCTAGATATATTATTATTCTATAGATCTGTGCATAATTTAAGAAAAGAAGGATGGAGCAATGGAATATAAATACTTCCCCTGCCTCTCTACTGTGTATATCCCACAATAAACGAACCTTTCTCTTTTCTATTTATCTTTCAATATTTTCAATATATTGCCTTTCATTCTGTATTTTCTTTCTCCCTATCCCTCTCTCATTTCATTCTCAGAACTCCTCCTTTTCTTACATACATGTACATGTACCTCCTCCATTTCTCTGCTGTGCTATCCATTCTCTCCTAAAGCTAATCTCTCCTATCTCCCACAATGCATCTTTTTCTCTCTCCCTTTCTCTCAAAACCGTTTCATTACTAGCAGTGGAGATTACCTTTTAGGAGCTGCAGACGTAGAGTAATGCAGGGTGGATTTGAGCTGGCGCCCTGAGGGGTAATACTCGCTATACGCAAGCATTAGTGCTCGATGGATGGAAGAAGACGAGATAGATGCGCGGCCCGAGGGGACTTAACATCATGTCGTTTGTCATGTAATGCTAGTCTACCTTTCACATAGCCGCAGCGTCGCTGCGAACATTTGCCGGGCCCGTTGCGCTGCTACCTTGGCGTCGCGCACCAGGCGCCTTTAATGCGCTGCCGTCCATATCAATATTTATGCCAGCCAAAAAGATGTGGGTTATATTATGCGAGAGGAGACGAAGGAGGAAGATTTGGAGGATGTATTTTCGACCAAGCTGCTTTTAAGTGGGTCTGTGTGGGGGTATTGTGCGATTCCTTTATCATACATCATGTACTACAATGCCATAAATTGCAAAGGCATGTTTATCATATCTGTGAGATATGTTGTGAGCTATACAAAAATTGTGCATAATTTAGTGTTCCCTCCTAAAGTCATAATGTAGTATGATGTAGGCTTACATGGAGATACAGGACATCCATACATACATGTAATATACCCAACTTCGTATATGTACTATACATTTTAACATTTGTATACATGTAGCACCTGCACTTCTTCATGTAAACATGTTCAAAGGGCTTTGCTATATTTCAATTCAATTAATAATTCTACTCTCCATGTGCTTACAATATATTGGGTGGATGTAACGGAGAAAATAGTACGTTTTCTCAAATAATTGTTCTGAAGGAAATGAGTTTTTTTATAAGAATTTGTCACCCTTACAAGTAACATGTATTTACCCCTCCCATTATAATAGGGAAAGATGATTACTATTTACGAACACGATAATTTTGGATATACTGCTGATAAACAGTAACTAATAATAATGATAATACATGCAATAATCGATTATGCAATTAAATGGTGATGATAATGAGGAGGAGGAGGAGGATGATGGTGGTGGTGGTGATGATGATGATGATGATGATGAGGATGATAATGATGATGATAATGAGGATGATAATGAGGATGATAATGGTGATAATGAGGACGATGAAGATGATTAGGATGGTGATGATGGTGATTACGGTTACCGCTAATGAAGACAAAGGGGTTGATAACATATAGGCCTAGGCCTAAACTGGAAATCAAATGATTATTACACGTAGCAAAACAAAGGAAGCAATAATGGCATGCAGACCCTCTCCATAATGCTTTTACATGTACATGGCACTACAGATTTATGATGTAAATATAAAAATCTTTATTCCCCATACTGTGTGCTAATAACATTGTAGGCTTTCATTGATATACATGTAATCAACTTCATGAAGGATAATATTAGTTTCATGTCATTCTCCTATGCTAGAATTTAAATGCATTCTGAGAGGTCAACATTTTCTATTATGTACTGTACTTTCTTATAATCATTATCACTTTAAGTTTTAACCATTTAAAGTCTAATGCTTATATAAAGCTACAGAATGTTTTTGTTTGACTAATTGTTGTTTACCTTTAGACCATGGTCAATATCAATCACTTTAAATATACATGTAGACATATGTATACATTTATACAGATTTTACCAAGGAGATTCATGTAGAAACTTGTATTTCCATGATTTAACCATTGAATTGTTATTACGGCTGGTTTCATTTGACAAATTCCTTTTTTAGATCATGGTCAATTGGTCATTATCAATCACTTTAACGTAACATGTTTTACATGTACCATTGAATAGTCATTATGGTACATTATGAAAATTGCGTTAATATATTTTTTAGAGGCATCTGTAAATCAAAATGATATGACAAGATTTGGAAAGATCGTCTCGAGAGGGTTATTAAAGCAATACCTTCCTTCCGTGGACATCGTATGAAATTAATTTGGCTTAATTTGGAGGAGTATCGTCTTACAGAGGAGCTCTGGGTAATTGATTGATTGCAAAGCATTTGAGCTGAGAAAATGGGAAGTCCATTCGTGAAGCCCCATTAGGCTTGCGTAATTGAGAAACATTCGTCTTTGGTCTAAACCTTGTTTTATTGTTCGTTCTGACGAGTAGTTGTTTGGTTTCTGGCAGGAAATATTAGAATGACAGTATGATAAATGGGTTAGAATCCCTCTATTGCAGTGCAGTGATTTGCAAAAACAATTATTGCATATTGATGTTTATTTTCATGATTCTCTTGATGACTTCTATTAATCATAACGTCATGTTAAAATGATATTATTCATGGTAACTATCATGACTATTGCCATAGGTTTTTTTCTCCTTATTTAACCTCAATTTTTAGTTCATGAAAAAACATGATTTTCATCATGCGAACAGTGTAAATGGCATTTGTAATTTCATGTAACCACAGATCTGTAATCTAGGAAAATGTATTTGAATCTCCTTGATAATTATTTGAATATTTTCTCCTTTCTACCAAAATTTTGAATTCAGTTCTTGCACTTAATTGTCGCTTGTGCTGGTACTCTCCAATTTCAAAAAGAATATTTCCTCCCTTATTTATTTAGGCCTATGATTTTGAAAGTTTGTCCATGGCAGTATTTGTTCGACACCCCGGCACTATTTTGAAGGAAAGAAAAGAAAATCACCTCTTCTATATATGCTACTAGACTTTTTTTCGGGATAGCAATTCAAAATGGCTAGAAATTTTTTGATAATTTTGCATGCTGCATGTGAGATGTTCATGTCGGTCTTCATCTACATGTACCGGTATACAGTACACGTACCTCCTCAGATAAATGTATGTTCATACAGTAAGATAAATCCTCATGTACTCTACATGTATAGCCTAATAGGCCTATATACATGTATACAATGCTATTTCCTGCGCATTCTGTGGAAGACTATTGTTATGAGGTATTTTCTTGAGAAAAACATTGAAAGACTAAAGTCTCTTCAAGCAGTGCACAGTAAGCCCTCGCCTTTTGAAAACCCTCCTTAATGAGCCTGGGCTATTTGGAGGTGTTCACTTGCCCCCCTCTTGGGACCAAGGGGGGCTATTCAGCACCCCTATACCCAGTAATCAGGCCCCCATTATGACCCCTGTATTGTTGTTGAGGAGAAGCCAGTCAAGATTTTGGGGCCTTACACTGAAGCACCATAGCCCACCAACACAAAACATGTTGAGATTGTGTGTGTGTATTGGGTCAGTATTCCAAAGCCATTGTGATAAGGTGGACTCACATTGTATACACACAAATACCACTGCATGGGGTGAATAGCATCGAGTGGTGTGTGTGTGTGTGGATTGGAGGGCATTATCAAGTGCATGTGTGTGATTTGGTGGTACACAGTGAGTGGGCGCACCATGGAAAGATTGTTGGAAGAAAATAATGCTCTTGTGAGTTCTGTTCAGAAGGAGTTGATGTATTTATTTAGGTCAATAAATGGTTGACCCATTATCTTGGACAACCCTTCCATTGGTGGTGGGGGGGGGGGTTGAACAACTCTACCATCTCGTATAGGGAAAATATTTGTTTACATGGAGCTTCGATTTGTGATAAGTTAGAACTACAAACTCACTTTAAAGTTTAGTATACATGGGTATCAGAACCAGGGATAAAAAATATTTTATGTATTTTTGCTGAGCTTAAAAAATTGATGCCCATATAGGTAGGCCTACATAATTTGGTTGTGATCTTGACCAGAACAAACTGACATTTTAAATCAAAATGTATCCACTATAAAAAACTATAAATTACACATATTTTAAATGGGAATAAAATGGCTAACCCTTTTTCCCAGGAGATTTACCAGAAGTTGTGTTAATTAAAAGAGAGCCTCAAATCTCTATTTTTTTGGTTGCATACGCACACTATGTTGGTCATTCATAATGAAATAAGATGAAAATAAATATATGAAATTAATTCATTTCAGTGTGTGTGCATACTCATGTATTGTGCATGCAACAGCACCGATCCAAACTATAGGCCTATGAATTGAGAAAATGAGTGTCATCACAGCAAACGTGTGCACTATGGAAGATGCATTCAATTTTATCCATTGTAGTCATGCTGTTTTTCAAGAAATGACTACTTCAATAGCTATTACGTTCATTCTAAGAAAATCTTGTTGAGTACATGTACTTGTGGTGAATTCCAGTTGTAGTCCTGTAAGCTCACATGTAATTGTACAAAGGACTTTGTAATTTTGACCTGAGTGTGCTTGAATGCACTCAGTATAATTTTATGAAACAAAATATTGTTTTAGTTTTTATTTAGATAGAAGGACCTCATATACTTTAAGTTTAAGACTGTACATGTATGTTTAGTAAAACCAAAAAATGATTACTTTCTGAGTATTCAATATTTTGACATTTGACATCAATTGAATTGAATGGTTTTGGTTTCTAACTTGGGAGTACACTTTTTTAATATTTGTATGGCAATGAGATGATAAGCAGTTCTTAGTAGAGACGCATAGGCCTAGTACCATGTAAATATTCTCTGTGCGTGTAGAAGAATTATTGTTTTTTATAGGGCTCATACATGTTCAGTATGTGTTTTTTAAAAGATATGTTTTAAAACAAATTTGAATCTGTTGAAATACATGTAATCACTGGCTTTGATGCAAAATTTGTGAGCTAACTGAAAAAAATGTATCTGTGTTATTAATATTATTGTGATGTACATGTGTATGTGAAACTCCAAATTATTAATGCTATTAAGGTGCTGACAGCCTGACACTGTGTAGTCATATGCCTTCTTGTAGGCTAACATGTATAAATTTGTATCATATTCTTTTTATGACAAACTGATTTTGTATGAATTTATGTTAACAAATTAAGAAATTTGTGAAATGGAAGAAAATAAATGCTCATATGGAAAAAAATATTACGAACAAAAGAAACAAAGTTTATAAAATACATTTATTTGTTCTTTCCCCTTACTTTACAGCAAATACACAACTCTTATTCGCAAACCGGCGCGATGTACAACTCCTCACCGTGCCCGCTTCCAACTTCTCACAGACGTCTTCCGTCACGGTCGTCGAGGGCCTCCAAGATGCCGCGGCCGTCGACTTCCTCTACTCACAAAATCTCATATTCTGGACGGACGTTAGTTTGGAAGCAATCAAAAGAATGTTTATTAACGGCTCCGATGTCGTTGAGGACGTTGTTACGACGGGGCTCGTCGCCCCGGACGGACTCGCCTGTGATTGGATGAGCCAAAAATTATATTGGACTGACGCTGATACGAACAGGATAGAAGTCAGTGAGATTGATGGAAAATCAAGAACTGTTTTATTTTGGAAAGATTTACATTTGCCGAGAGCAATAGCGTTAGATCCGGAACATGGGTAAGTGTTGAAGATTCATCTTTGATTTGATTTGATATATTGTGTCACATTCTGAAAAAGTCAAGTGTATTATTAATCTGGAGGAAATGAAAACATAATTTCAAAGAAATTGAATAAATGAGGAACCTATCCAAAATCATAGTTTGTAAACATATACCGTACATGTAGGCACCTTTTATGGGTTCTGTTTCATAAAATCTCATTATACCGTTAATAACAAATGCACAATTAGAAGTTTACTCTCAGCCAATCAAATCGAATGATTTCAGTATCTTTAAACTGTTATTGCAAATTTGTTACTGTAACAAGTTTTATGAAACGGGGCCTGAGTTCCTCTCATTCTTGCTCAATCTGTACAAGGTTCTGTGTACCAGGGTCGCATCACACAAATGTTAGCAATTAATTGTACGCTTGATTTTCATGATGTATTGTAGTTCATGCAATTATTAGTTAATAAAGTGTTATGTAAGATTGCTAGGCTTTGGTAGCACCATAAACATACGTATGTAGGTCTTTAGGTCCAAAGGCCTGCCTATAAACAGGGTGCTACATTGTTTTAAAAAAACTTGCCCAGTCGGGCAAGTAAATTTTTAAATAGTTCAAATATACTTGCCAAAATCTATTTCAGTTGCCAGAAAAAAATCATTGAAAAAAAGGTTTACCTCTTGAAAGGAAAGTATTGCTGTTTTATAAACCATTGACCTTTTTCTCTTTTTTTTGACCTGGGGCCCGTTGCAGAAAGAGTTGCAATCAATCGCAACTCAAAAAATCATGCGCAAGTCCCGAATGCGCGTTGTTGATTGGTCGAAAATCAAATTGCGCATGATTTTTAGAGTTGTGATTGATTGCAACTCTTTCTGCAACGGGCCCCAGTTCTACCTTCTTAAAGTGACCCTAATTTTTGTCATTTGTAACTGAGAATTTTGCTTGCCCTATTTGGGCAAGTAGTTGTAGTCTTTATTTAAAAACACTTGCCTGACTCTAACTTTAACTTGCCCCAGGCAATCGGGCAGGTGCTTATGTAGCACCCTGCTATTTAACATTACATGTAGTACAGTACATGGTGAATATTGATAATCATAATGTAGGATGGCAATCAGAAATTTTATTTCAAAGTTAAAACAATATTTATCACTTCACGTGGTACAAGTTCTACTATGTAGATTGTAAAAACTTGAAGATGACCCCATGTATCAGCAGTGTTGAGACGGTCCCTAATGCCCAGGCAGCATTTTCCATATTCCTCGCACCAGGCTCCTCCACGGGGTACGGCCCTGACGTCCTGGAAAGACTGCTGGTTCCTGGTCGGTAGGAAAAACACTTCCCAACTGGGGCCGTGTCGGTCCACTCTGTGTAAAATAGATTGGGTCTTTGCAGTAGGCCTATGCACTTGAAGAGGGAAAGCTTACATGTACTTCTCTTTTGACAATAAGAGTGTTCAAAGGTGCCAGCTACCACTAGAACATTGTTTTTACAAAGCTTTTGCACTTCCCAACTTGAATGATGTCCACCTACATGTATACCTTCTTTTCAACCAATTGGTAGGCCTACACTTGAAGAGGAGTTACATGTGCATGTACTGTATGTACATGAAATACATGTAGGCCTAACAAAAAGTTTTGTAATGATTAAAGTCACGGGTTTGAAAAACTGTGAACCATGTAGAAAATCCATAATTTATTGTTCGATTCGAAATAGACATAAAATGAAATACTACGAAAATTTGCTTTGCCCGATTGATCGTGGGCTCGGCAGCCGCTGTGCAGCGCCAGATCGACGAGGCTCTATCCCCTAATCGTTTAACGCCAAACAGGGTGGCAGCAACTCCCATCTTTTAATGTCTTTTGGTCTGATGCAGCCGGGGTTTGAACCCCCGACCTCCCGGTTGTGAGACGGGCGCTCTACCAACTGAGCCAACACACCGGTTACAGAAAGCTGTCATATGTAGGCCTTTGTGTTGTTATTCATGAATATAACAAAATCTTCCGAATTTGTAGATCTAGATGTATTAGCTGTAATCAGCAATCAGTTATTGCTGTGGCCTGTTGGTCACATATAACCGCTCAAAGTCACAGAAATGGATGCATCAGACTACAAGTAGGCAAATGTTCAGAATTTCTCTTAGTTCAGATCTATTGTCATTGAATGTTTGATTATCGGAATAGCAATCCTTTTCATTGTAAATCTTTCCTTTACATGTTCATGGATGTCTCCTTAAATATACAAACATGAAAAGAACTTAAAAACTCCCATGATTCATTGTTTTCACTATTTTTCACAACAGTACAGTTTCTCTTTTAAGCTTTGGGCGCATCATGGAGACAGTTCAGTAGTATTTTAACGACTTTATGACAACTAATTGCAAATTGTCCTTGGTGCTTAACTGGTCATTCAACCAAAGGGAGTCTTGTTGATCACCATTCACTTCAAAAGTTTTATGGTATTGTCCGAGCAATTGGTCACATAAAACCCCTGAGTGGCAAATACGAGATCTACATGTACTCAGTCTACTTTTATAGGGAAATGCAAATACATTACATGTATGCATTCAATTCAGTTCAGTTTTAGATAATGAAATATTTTTTTTGTAGTAGTCCAAAGACTTGTAACAATCAGTTTTTACATTAACAAAAATTATATCCAGGCCTATACTTTAACTGGCCTACATTTGAAACCATTATACAGTACAATTAGAGCTGAGACTGAGTGTCACTACCGTACATGTACATGTAGTCACCACATTATTCACATCTAGCATTTTTTTTATTCACAAGGAAAGCTTTTATACATGTAGTTCCCAAAACTCTTGAAAAAGCAACTGTATGACACCAAAATTTATGAACCAACAAAAAGAAAGTGACCATCAGATAATATTCACACCCATATTGGTCACTAAAAAGATCTCTTTAATTAGTGGACTGAGAGGTCTTAGTCTTTTACACAGGGTCTGTACTGTAGGTCTAAGGTACGTTAATTCAATATTCAAGATTCTTTTTAAAGGACAAGTCCACCCCAACAAAAACTTGATTTGAATAGAAAGAGAAAAATTCAACAAGCATAACACTGAAAATTTCATCAAAATCGGATGTAAAATAAGAAAGTTATGACATTTTAAAGTTTCGCTTCATTTCACAAAACAGTTATATGCACATCTCGGTCGGTATGCAAATGAGGGAACTGATGACATCACTCACTATTTCTTTTGTATTTTATTATATGATATATGAAATATTTTGATTTTCTCCTCATTGTCACATGAAATGAAGTTTCATTCCTCCCTGAACACGTGGAATTCCATTATTTTAACATTTTGTGCTTCAGGCAAGGAGGTCCTAATCATCAAATTCGTAAAAATTGAAATATTGTATAATTCAAACAATAAAAAACAAAAGAAATAGTGAGTGAGTGACATCATCAGCTCTCTCATTTGGATGTAACTGGCTCGTTCATACATGTATAACTATTTTGTTGAAAATAAGCGAAACTTTGAAATGTCATAACTTTCTTATTTTACATCCGATTTTGATGAAATTTTCAGCATTGTGCTTGTCTGATTTTTCTCTATTGATTCAAATCAACATTTTTCTGAGGTGGACTTGACCTTTAATTAGTGGATTGATAGGTCTTAGTTTTTACACAGAATCGGCTGTACTGTAGGGCTAAGGTATGTTCATTCATTCAAGGGTAACTCCTTGGTTCATTCAATATTCAAGATTCTTTTTAATTGGTCATTGTATGCATACGAAGAAATTTGGTTTCCAGTGGCTTTAACAATGAAATATACACAAAGATGAACAGTGTCATAACAATATTGGAGAACTTTACATGCTCATTGGTTGGTAACACTTTGGGAACACTGTGCTGCAGGCTGCAGCACAGATCTGTCCATCTTGTGTGAAACTAGGCATAAAGGTGGCTTTGGTCTAATGGCTAGTGCCTGGAGGCAAGACTAGCATTGACCTTTGACCTTGAGTTTGTCTGCTGAGCCTGTCAATCAAGCATTATTAATCTGTCAACCTTTGTAATGTTGTTCTTGGCACATTCACAGTGCTCTCATTTTTTTATGTGCCTGTCTTGACTTGGGGCTGCCGTGTTCACACCCCTCACATACATTGTACAGACACAATGTTTCACTGGCACGTTCACATCCCTCGCTTTAGATATATAAACGTTCCACTCTACAGTGAGGCCTATATTTATATTCACTTTTCCTTATTTCCATTTTTCAACTTTCACAAATTCACTCCCTTATGTTTTCCACAAAACAAAAGCATACATTGAGTGTTTGCGCTTGATTTTCTAGTTTCTACAATAGGCATCCCGATTCCCCCTCCCTCAGAAATTTTAAAGGGTGGGGTAGCTGGTAGTTGAACTCATGTTCTACAATTGTTAAAATACAGAAAAGAAAAATATGAATCTTTACAACCAACGGAAGGGAGGATGGGAGGGGGGGGGGTAGGACATGGTCATGATCACATCATACTGTACATTATTATGACTTAATACTGGATCCAGCACAGATTAGCTTCATAACTTCATGCCTGCATGATGATGTATTGTCAATTTACTTGATTTTAATTGTCTGAAAGGGTTAACGATCCTTACAAACAAAGTGAACGCACCCCATAGTCCTTCACTCATTCCCCTGCTCCCATAACCTTCATAACTGTTGATGTATTTGTCATGCCAGGAATGCACGGGGTGTCAAGCCTTATTCTCTCCCCTGTTCGTCACCTCTCTTTCATTCCCCACCCCCTCCCCCTCCCCATCCCCCTTCTTCCCACTCGGCATATATTCAGACAGTGATTTGACTAGCCATTGGCTAGTAGTTGGGCCAGTGTTATTTTGAACCCTGTCCACATGTGTGTTTTACAGTCACACAGTGTAGCATATATCTGAAAAGCACTGTGTTCCCATCAGTTATTTTCATTTCTGTTGTACAGTGGGATTCATGAATTAGGCTTGACATCCCAAGTTCAAATTAATTTCATGAAATTGGTATGACGTCAGGAACACGTACACTTGTGTACATTGTAGGGAAATCATTTCTGCAGTCAAGTACATTGTGAATACACGTCTCCATGGCCTTGTCGTTTTCCCAAATTGCCACGAACAATATGGGTGCATTTTTTAAATAAAATATTTTGTTATTAACTAATGAAATAATTATATATACCCATGATATGATGAGAAGGGCACATGTAGGCTTACTCTACATTTATGCAAATGATGTTCTCATAGGGCCCTATGGAAGGCCTGCATGAGGCCCAAATAACCACATCTCCACTTTCCTCTCCCTAATAAATGTTCTCATCCATTCTTCTCTTCTCTCCCTTTAATGTTCTCCTGAAACCTCTAGGACCACATCATCACATCTCCATCTTCCTTCCTTTTTAATGTTCTCCCGAAACCTTGAGGACTGCATCATCACATTTCCCCCTCCCCTCTCCCTTTAATGTCCTCCTGTAACTTGGACGATTGCATCATTACATCTCCACCTCCCCTCTTCCTAATAATGTTCTCCTGAACCCTGAAGACCGCATCATCACATCCCCACCTCGCCTTTCCCTTTAATGTTCTCCCAGAACCTCGAGGACCACATCACATCCCCACCTCCTCTATCCCTAATAATGTTCTCCTAAACCCTGAAGACCGCATCATCATATCCCAACCTCGCCTTTTCCTTTAATGTTCTCCCAGAACCTTGAGGACTGTATCATCACATCTTCCCCTTCTCCCTTTAAATGTTCTCATCCATCCCCCCTCTTCTCTCTCTCTACATCATGTTCTCCTGAAACCCTGAAGACCGCATCATCACATCCCAACCTCGCCTTTTCCTTTAATGTTCTCCCAGAACCTTGAGGACTGTATCATCACATCTTCCCCTTCTCCCTTTAAATGTTCTCATCCATCCCCCCTCTTCTCTCTCCCTACATGTATAATGTTCTCCTGAAACCCTGAAGACCGCATCATCATATCCCAACCTCGTCTTTCCCTTTAATGTTCTCCCAGAACCTCGAGGACCACATCATCACATCTTCCCCTTCTCCCTTTAAATGTTCTCATCCATCCCCCCTCTTCTCTCTCCCTACATGTATAATGTTCTCCTGAACCACCTCAAGGACCGCATCATCACATCTCCCTTTAATGTTCATCCGAGCCTGTCAGTCATGCATAACTCAGTTAAACATAATTCCATTACACCACCTAACCTTGTGGAGCTGGCCCTCCCCTCACCGAAAATGGAAGCGTAATTAGATTAGGTCGGGGCTGTGCATTGAAGACTAGTCCAACAAGCTCAGCTCTGGGAGTGCAGACAGTGTTTTTACTCACTCAGGTATATTTACACCTACCCTGTCGGGGAAAAATACTTTTTGTGAATCCTTTTTCTCATTTCAAATTGGCAGAATTGAATATGTTCTAAAAGGCTCTCCATGTATACCTCCACTCTTACATAGAAGTTTTACATTAGATTAGAACCTATATTTTTTTATATCCTTTGCCGGAACTTTGCCAATTTGAAGATGGTAGAAGTATTGTGTCTCCGTGGATATAAACCTCCAGACTTAAAACCGCATGGCACTTGCGCCATTTGGCAAGGCATTTGTCTTAATTTGCCATCCTCCACCCAGGTGTGTCAAAAAGTAAATGTAGGAAGAAATTCCTGTTGTATATTTGTATTATTCAAATGTATGTACAATATATTAGAGTTACATGTCGTAACAACATGATCTCAAATCTCAATTCTATCTTACCCTGACAGAAAACTTCCTCCCCCCAAAAAAATGCCCATCCTTCTTGCTTACTCATGAAAATTATAGTAATAGGGCCTATAATAATACGAGAAAATGCATCATTCATTCCTTCATCCTTGGAAAATTCCTTGTCATTATTGTAAATTTTGGAGAGAAAAAATACACCATATTAAAAAGTCAATTTTGGTTTTGTAGGTTTATTTTCCATTATATATATCACAAGTAGGCTAGCATACATATAAAAAATTATGCTTCTACATAATTTACAAAATATAATTTTTTTCTGTTTGGATGAGTGTGAATAGCCTAGTGTACGGTACTGTAGTCTCTATTCATAACAAGGGTGTATTTCATGAAACAAATAATCAGTGATTGTCACTGACTATTATAATCTTCGGAATTCATTGCTTAAAGTGATTGTTTAACATTGGTTTGACTTTTAAAAAATCTGAGCTAGAAGGTCACACTTATCACCTGTGTCTGTGATATGTTCCAAAAATGAAGCCCAGAAAAAATTGCGTTCGAAAATGATTATTTAGTGCTTCAAAAATTGAAATATAAAGTGACCGGAAACACCATCTTAATTTCATCCCATACACTTATGTGTACTATTTAGGTGTCTATAAGACGCCTATTTACAAAATCGGGGTTTGCCTTGTAGTTTTAGCTTTTCATTCTCAATAATGGTTGTTTTCAGGGTTTATTAGTTCTAATACATGCACTTGTACACATGTTTCATGTTGGTTTGAGAATTTTTTAAATCAGCTGCTCACAAAGTTAAACAATACCTTTAATATGATCTACAGCAACGTTCTCGCCAGGTCCACTCTGACGGTTGTCGGCGCGAAGCGACGCAAGCCGCGCAGCGGCCTCGGTGCGTGCGAAGCACGCACGGGGGGAGGGTTCGGGAGGGGGGTGTCCCCCCTCCCGCGCGAAGCGCGGTAGCTATCGAAAATATCAATATCGACGAGCTTAGATTGCTGCTAAATGCACCACATTTTATGTCTGTTTAATGCTTTTCCGGCCACACAGCCGTAACGGTTGCGCGAATTGCGATTGAAGAAGAAAGGCAATTACTTAGATCTATAACTTAAAAAGGTGAAAGGAAATGTCGATCTCATTTTATACTTACAGTTCATTGATTTATGCACATTGATGGCATCGATAAATTAAGTCCATTATTTCAATGTTTAGACCGCTACATCCTTGTAAAAGTGCGATTAATTTTGTGAATGCGTGTTGCTTATGTCAATGACCGACTACATCTACGGACCGCATGCGTAGCCCTTTGAGCTTGCGCCGTGTCACGCCCTTACGAAATCCAAGGATTGTTCCGACTTTGTTTGGAAGCCTCGGAAGTCCAAGTAATGGACATCGGTATTCATGAGAAGGGGTCCCCAATTAACTTATATAATTTGCATGAATTTTTGTTTTGTTTATTCAGATACTCTCTGAAACTAACTCTCATAAGATTTCTGTTGATGATGTTTACACTTATACTCTGTTATCAAGATTCTTTTATCACTGTCAATTATTGCTGCGTTTGTTCGTTACTCACCTATAAAATAATGAATGTGCTCATCACGAGCGTGAGAATTATTTTAGTCATTCATAAAACTTTAATATTACGATTTTGTTATTAATTGCGATTTATAATGTTTTGAAAGTATAGGTTAATTGATAGGAAAAATATTTTTAGGTAATACACTATGTAGGCCTACAAATACAGCGTACAAATAAAAAAGAGAGAGGAAGAGGGGAGGGGGGGGGGTTGTAGACGGGAAAGAGCGATAGGGGAGGGGTCGTGGCGTGGACAATGACAAGGGGATATGGAGATCGTGTGTGGGGGATTGGTGAAGAAGTCAATATTCGAAGCGAATATATTTTTTAGAATTCTACTGAATTCTACTGATGATGATGGCTGAATAATCTTTCTTTACATTTAAATTTAAAAAATATTTTCTTGCATGATGAGTGGGAAGATCGAAGTACGTGATTCAATAAATTGCATCAAAATATCACTTTAGGTGAGTAGTTTTAAATTCTCAAAAATTCACGTTTTAACAGTTTATTAAAAGTAAAAATATTTTCTTAATCGTAGTATAGCACTCATCCAGCGTAAACAACATGAAGAATATTTGAGGTCACGAAATCAGCTGATTCGCACTCAAACAACAGGTTAAAAGGTCACACACGTGGCACACATTCCAGGGTGGGAAATCGGGAAAGTCCGTTCAAGCACAATGATTGGCTCAAGCCCAAGATAATGAATACTAATCAGATCACGTGCCATCGGCTTTGGCGCGTCTCGTTAACTCATTTCATGAATATCATCCACTCGCAGTAATCAGGCTAACGACGTTGTAAAGCTAACTGTATAAAAGCACAATTCCGATAGAAAATATAACATCAGTGAAATTGAAAAATTCATCCAACGATATTCAAATTATACCAGCAACTCATTGTGGGCGTAAACAACGAAATACATATCCTCTAAAACGTTCACACAATTCGTGAATGAATTGTCAATCCCCCTGTGTATTTCTATCGAAATCTATTGAATCACGTACCCCTCCCGACCCAAGGTGGATTTTTCAATCGCCATAAAGATTATGCAGCCACAATGATCAATCACAGTAGACACATCCATAAATGAATATTAATTTCATTCGCTCCGAACATTGACTTCTTTTCGCCAATCCCCTCCTCCATAAAGTCACAAACATCCCATCATTTGCCCACGACCACCCCCCCCCTCCTTTATTTTTTTCTTTCTCCTTCACACAAATCAATTTCAAATAATATTTTATTTTAAAACGTAGTTGTTAAGCAAAATTCATAAAGCATTCACTGTGATGATTAAAAACATTTCTCAGGACCGTGACAGGTGCGCTCATTATTCAATTGGCAGGCCATGAGCAATAAAGAACAATACAAATGAAAATACACTGTATGTACGTGTAAGTCACATTAAAAAGATGAGTTGTAATGATGTGAATGATATTAATAAAGAACATTACTTATGAAAATTGTAACAGATTCAATGAATATCTGAAAAAAAAAACATTCAAACTGAATTAGTTTTGGATCCCATCTAATTCTGGAAGACTCGGATCCCCAGATCAAGGATTTTGATGCCATGTGCGATTTTTTTTCCTGAATGTGGTCGTTGCGAGCGCTAGTGCAGTGATACAGAACTTGGTACACACCGTCGCGAAATTAATCAACACTTTGAAAAAAATCGATGTAGAGATCAAGACTTTGGAAATTATGGAGTAAAATCGGAATATAAATGTGAATAAATCATTATGCTGTAAGTAAATGAGTTGGACATTATGTCAATCCATTCCTTTGGCTTTGTCATTATCAACGTGATCTTTGAATAATTCTCTCAATTCGCTCGATCTAGGGAGTGTCATCAGAAAAGCATTCAATGAATTCATGTACCGTAGTCGATGTAGCCCCGATGTAGCAAAGGCTGGGACGAGATGAAATTAAAATCCGATCGAATTTTGATATTATTTTTGACACTTTATTTTTGACAAAATAAGTGAATACATCCGCGGATAATATCAAATGAAATTCCTAATAATCTGATAATTACATTGCCCAACCCAGTAACCTACGGTACCCCTCTCAACTCACTTTATTTTTGAGCGTATTTACTACCATTTTAAAGACGTACCGGTAAATAATGTGAGCAATGCGATACGCAAATGCGAGGTAAACATCTTCGCGCTTCCCACAAAAGAGATTGGGCCTCGAGTCGAGGTCGTATCGTATAGCGTAGTGAGTGAGTCAAAGAAATCCCGGGAAGAAATCTAGGACGAAATAATCGTCAAGTTTATTTTAGGATCTGAAAAGCAGATTTTGTTATTAAATACATTCAGTTTTTTTTGTAGATCTAGGCCTGTTTTACAGTTGTCGGCCACGGTTGTCGGGGAAGTTCACGGTTGTCGGATTTCCCCTGAAAATTTTCAGGGTTGTCGGCGCCCGACAACCGTGACGCGTGGTAGCGAGAACGTTGAATCCACAGAATTCATTGTTTAATTCTGATTGGCTGTAAAGGGAAACTTTGTGAGTGAAAATCACTGACTACAGCGTAAACCTTTTGTGAAATGCTGCTCCGAACGATTTGACCAAGGTCACCCTGGTGAAAGTTGCCTGATTTATTTGGACATCAAATTTAATTTGATGATCCTACTCCTCCCGTCAGAGGGTATAAATTTACTACTGCTTCTGAGCCTACGGCTTCAAAACCATAGAAGTACACAGCTCTCATATTGTCAAAATTAATATTATTTTTCTCCTCAAATTGGCAACAGTCTTTAATTTCTATTCATGTTTCATACTGAAAAAATAGAATATGGATATACAGTCAAATGAAATGACGAAAGAATGAATTTACTGAAAAGTTGCCATACTGAAAAGTTGCCAATTTGTATAAATATTGGTTTTTTTTTGTTCCATGATCCCATTGCATTGCCAATTTATAGTGGGTAATGATTAGCTCAAGTAAACAGCTTTTATTCAAGAACGGCATCATATAATAATAATATCAATTGTTTTATTACATTTTTTAAAATCTCTCTAATCATATTCCATTAATGTAACTGCTCCACTAAAGCAAAAAAATTGAACCCGATGATGACTCCAAGAGTGTCAACACAATATGGAACATCAAAATAAACATGAATGGAATAGAGAGAAATGGATTTGTCAAAACATACATGTATGAGCGAGTACCTACTCAATAGGGGGGCTGTACAAACTCTACATTGCATTGTGCAACCTTGACGAAATAGAAAAAAAAAATCAAGTTTGATCAGGCGTGAGTAAAAGAGTATTTGTGCTTGCGATGTATCCAGCCTTTTTGCCACCGATTCGCCTCCATCCCCTCCCCCTATGCCAACTAATAACATTTCTAATCGGATTAAATCCGTCCCGCGTGTTTGTTTAATTCTGGCATGCAGGTTTGGATTGAATGGATCATCGTTATCGTTATGATTTAGCTGGCGACAGAATTAAGTATGATGTTGTCATTGTGTATGACTTTTGCATTTTTTTGTGGTTGAATGTTGTTTCTTCATCCACATGTTTCTAGCCTATTTGTAGGGCTACATGCAAACCTACATAAGAAACATGTAAATGTTTTTTTAAATGAGATTGATTGGTTTTTACAATCTCAAACATCACAATATTTACACTGTACATAAAATTTGTATAATTAATGGGGGAAACAAGGTAATAACAGCAGTAATAATATTAGGGCAATTCCATAAAATATGTACGTCCGACCCCTAAATGTGGGACCTTCATGAAATTTTCTGTCTCTGATTTCTTGTTCTTTTGACAGTCTGTAATGCTCTCAAATGACCATGACTTTGTCAGTTTATGAAGTGAAGTAAAACTAGAGAAAAATGGGGGTCGGATGTACAAAAAGGTTGATTAATTTGTGGAATTGCCCAATAACAAAAACAACATACATTTTGAAGAAGAAAAAAAAAGATCAGCCAGCCTCTGCAGCTTATCAAGCAGAAAAACACTGACATTTGTCTTAAATACAATGTTTAGGTAGAGACTTGATTTATTCAGGCTTGGGATAGGACTTATGCTGTAACTACTTCCAAATAACCTCTTTTACTCAAGCAATCAACATTTGTCTCTTTATTTAAAAAGGGACTTCAACATTTCTTTTCCAATCCAGAGTTTTAGGTTTGCAAGTTTCATTTTATACTTTGACTGTTTGACATATTTTCTTTTTGTAAGCGTTTTGGGCCATTTGGGGGAAAAGTGCAGTATACAAATAAATGAATAATGATGACAATAAATAGCAGCTGTACACATTACACAGCTTTCTTGCATTTTAAAGAAACGAGAAATAAAAGGGTTAGCACTTTGGATCAAAAAGATATATTCAAGAATAAAAAAATCCAAAGTGATGTATGTGACTCCAAAACTTACAAACAGAAACATCACTTACTACTAGTATAAAATATGTATATAGGCTTATTCCTAAATAGTTCGTTCACAATACTGAACATTAGACCAACTTAAACCTCTGTAGAGGTTAATATTAGGTGGTTTCAGACCGCCTCAAAGTTCGCCAGTTCCAGGTATTCTCTGATCGGGAAATTTACCCCGATCAGAAAATACCAGGTATTTTGGTAATGTGAAAGCAAACTACGCGTAATCTCCCCGAAAGAAAATACCCGCTAAATAGTAGGTACTTGGCGAAATTACGAGAACTTTCGCGGGGATTTTTCCAAGGTCGCAGGTATTTTGGCGATGTGAAAGCAAATTACGGGAACTTTTAGCCCAGCGTGTCGTTGGGCGCGGTGGCGTGGGTGGCTGCTGGGCTAGTGATTTTGAATCTCGCGCCTTGCCTGCTTATCAGACCATACTGCGCATGCTCGTAACTTCGGGAACTTATCCTGAAGGGTATGTTTCGGGGCGGTGTGAATGCAGGAATAATTAATGGGTATTTTTTAGCCTAAAAAAGTTCTCGTAATTTAATGGGGATTCTTGTGATCGAGGCGGTTTGAAACCACCTATTGTGTGTGAAGTACAGTATGAACACATCCACAGTATGAACATGCAAATAAAAATCACACTTATAGAATGTTGTCTCATTGAATTCCACTGATATGTCTACAGTCTTGGCTAGAGCTTACTTTGATTGACATGGATAAACAGAAACTGGAAATTCTTTTGAGACGCTCATTAGAGGGGCGGTGGGGATGGGGCACTGCCCCAAATTCAATATCAAACGGAAGCCCCTAGTCTGCTTGGCAAACGCTTCACTCGAGTTAAGGGTCTGAATGTGCAACCTAATCAACAGCAAATTCTGCATGTGCTAGTCTTTGCGTGGAGACACAATTTTACCTTTGTCACATTTGCTCTATGGCAGCCGTACGGCGAGTCGAAAACAGCCGTTTTATTAATTTTAATTCAAACCACCTATATGTAGTTGGTATGAAAAATGTTGAAACGGCTATTTTCGATTCAACGTAGAGCAAATGTGACCATGGTAATAGTGATCAATGTTTCAATTACGGTCTGTGCCTGCAGACTAGGAAGCCCCCCTCTCCTCAATAATATTTGTCGTCCTGTACATTTAAGCTTTTGAGAGAAGGGATGCTTCAAATAGGCCTACAATAGTACATGTACATGTATATTTTTGTATGAAATGAAAACTTCCATTTTCTCTGACTGAGCAACTCGGCCCTGTGTAAGCTTAAGATTTAAAGGTCAAGTCCACCCCACAAAAACGTTGATTTGAATATTAAAATATAGAAAAATCAAACTAACGAAATGCTGAAAACTTCATCAAAATTAGATGTGAAATAGGAAAGTGCAGACATTTTAAAGTTTTGCTTATTTTTCACAAAATAGTGATATGCACAACTCAAATTTAAGCAAAATTTTAAAATATCATAATTTTCGTATTTTACAACCGATTTTGATAAAATTTTCAGTGTAATGCTTTTTGGATTTTTCTTTATTTATTCATATCATTTTTTTGTTCCAGGGATGAACTTGTCCTTTAATCAGAGAAGGAACTACATGACCCGTGTGGTACATAATTATGTCAAGGTTTGGTTGGTCTCAGTTGGTTTTGTAACTGTGACATCTGTACTGTGACAAAGTCCCCCCCCCTTACCCCTCAGGCACCCCTTGCTACACCCTGTGTCTACATACACCCTGAATACATTCCGAGGTGTAAGAAGCGTACATGCCAAGCCTGGTACCTGACTTTGATTGACAAGTGAGATTGACAGCTCCCCGAGAGGGTACCCTGCCGGCAGACAAATGCTAACAACATGACTCACATTCATGTCTGAGCCAGGTAGAATGTGGTGCTAGAAAACATTTGCACAGCCGGGGTGTCTTTCACGAGAGACGAATGGCCAGTGACTTTCATTGACGTATCCATTCTGAGCCAATCAGATGCAAGGATTTCTGTAGCTTATAACAAACCTTACTGTTTTTCTCATGAAATGCTCCCCATCCATGCACGAAGCAAATAGTTGGTGATTTTCACCGACTATTTTCCATTCTGAGCCCATCATAAACAAGAATTTCAGTAGCTTATAACAAACCTCACTATTTGTCTTGTGAAACGCTCTCCATCCAGGGGTGTGTTGCATGAAGCAAATAGTTGGTGATTTTCACTATTCTGAGCCAATCAGATAAAAGGATTTCAATAGCTTATAACAGTCAGTGAAAGTCACTTGCTTTTTTGTTCCATGATTAGATCCCAAGCTCTACATGTAGAATACTTTTCATTTTCAATGTAAAGGGTCAAGTTCTGCCTTCTTGCAAAAGACAAATTAATCAATGCAAGATGTGCATTTATTTTAAACATAAATTACAGCACAAAATTGCCTCATAATTCTAATTCCATTCCCATGGAATCTTCTGTAATTTTGATTGGTGTGTTTCTAACTTGCCTAGATGAACAACATACACTATGACCTGAGTATATTGATGTAGGTCAGCATTGTTACATTAATGTGATTTAGATATTGGAAGCCTGCAACCAGGGAGTTGCAATTGTATGCAATATGTCATCACATTGATAAAAACGATATTCCGCTTTTGAATAGCATGTACATGTACATTGTAAAAGCATCTCTAAGTGCTTTACAGATTATTATCGCCCCAGTCATTAGATAATGGCATGCCCACACACAAGTTTTGCACTTTCTCTACTCACTGGGGAGCATTCCGACAAGTTTTTTAAAACTCAATTGCTATGCATACATGTACCCCATCGCCTTTCACATCATACTTGGTGCCCATTTTACACCTGGGTAGCGAGCAGCAAAGTGACGATTGATGCCTTGCCAAAGGACATGGAAAATGATTGAGATCTCTGCTGCCTTTAAGATATTTCAGTTATTCTGTTTATTGATGTCTACTACCATTGCTTTATTTCGTTAACAGGTACATGTACTGGACTGACTGGGGGGAAATTCCAAAAATTGAGAGGGCGGGCATGGACGGCAGTGACCGGGTGGCTATAGTGACCGATGGTATTTATTGGCCCAATGGGCTGACCATCGACTACCCTAGCCAACGTCTTTACTGGGTGGATGCAAAGGAGAGTTTTATCAAAAGCAGCGATATGCATGGTTTAAATCAAGAGGTAAGTACTATTAAATTTGCATATTTGACTAGAATTTGGAAAGAAAAAGTGTTCCATTAAAAGTTTGAATAAAGGAAATTATCAAAATGACAGTCTGGTTTATTCTGTAAATTTACGATTTGTACTATGTCGGGTTTATGCTCATATCTTCTAGTAGATTTTCTAATTCTCAGATTGCCTGCCACCATTATGGCTATATAACTCCCTTGGTTTACTATCACTTTGGTCTAATTACCGATAGGTCCAACCATAGTGTTGAGCTAGTAACTCCATGGTCCAACATAATCACGTTAATCAGGGCCCACTGGGAGAACAGTTTTCGGAACTGAACTGTGGCTACCATGGGTAAAATATGATGTTATAATTATCTTTGGTAATACTTGCACTGAATTTGAAGTCACCTACTGTATCTAGCACCAGCTTTACAAATTTGGTGCTGTAGAAGGTTTAAACATTCAGCCCAACACCAGCACTGACTTTCTACATGGAACTTCAATTTGAAATCACCCAAATGTATCGAACACCAGCTTCATGTACTAAAAGTTTGGTGCTGTAGAAGAAGCAGAAATTCTACCAAACACCAACATAAGTTGTTGATATGAAATCTGAAATCACCCTTCATAATTTAACGTTTATGCGGGCTTATTCTTGAATTTTTGATACCTTTTTTTGCAGATTATTTTAGAGGGGAAGGGGGAGCTGGAACACCCGTTTGCTCTGACCGTTCAGGATGAGTGGTTGTACTGGACAGACTGGGAGACTCAATCAATACACGCTTGCAATAAAACCACCGGTCTGGAGCGATGGGTCATCCATACCGACATATCGCCGATGGACATCCATGTGTAGAGTGGGGAGAGACAACCTTCCAATTGTAAGTAGTCATGAATGATGGTGATGGTTATGTTGGTGGTGGGGATGGTGATGGTGGTGGTGGTGATGATGGTGGTGGTATTGGTGTTGAAGGTGATGATTTTGATGATGGTGGCAGTCTTGGGGTTGAGGGTAAACATGGTGATAGTGGTGGTGATAATGATGGTGATGATGGTGGTGATAGTTAGGATGTTGGTGATGTTGGTGATAATAGTGGTGGTGACAGTGGTGGTGATGACGATGATGGTGGTGGTGGTGGTGGTGATGATGATGGTGGTGGTGATGATCATATTAACGATGATGATGATGTTGATGATGGTGATTATGAGGATGATGATGGTGATAGCAGATGATTAATGGAAAAAATACAATGTTAATGCTGCTAATGATAATAGTAGGGAGTATTTGCAACCATTACACCAATGCTTTCTGAAATGTAGAGAACCTATTGTCAAAAGCTCTTCATGACAAAGCAGTCTTTGTTGAATCTCAATGACTATAAACAGGAGTGTCGTCCACGTCTCTGGACACATTATTTATTTGCAGTTTTTTGTCAGCTCAGAATTTTACGATGATTAGCTGTCTTCATCCACCAAATTTTGACAAAGGCCTCTCAGCTGTTCATCGTGATTTGACAGGCATTTTCAATAGACTTCTATGCTGTAGAATATGTCTCCATTGCAACTTTTAAAAATGTCTAAGGAAGTAGAGTAGTTGATAATTATGGTCATGATAATATGGATGGGAACATGAATTTATTGTTGTATTTGTCTTTCCAATGCAGTTTCAAATCCATGTGAAGAGGACAATGGGGGTTGTTCGCACCTGTGTCTGCTCTCTCCATCTGAAAGGGGATACTCCTGCGCCTGTCCTACCGGGGTCAAACTCTTGGAGGATGGTTTCAACTGTGCAAATGGTAAGACACAGATTAAAAAAATAATCCGTGACTATGCAGCAGCAGGAAAATATAATGATGATGATGATGATGTTGTCTGTGAAGATCAGTGATCAGTAATGATGATGATGATGACTAGGATAATGGCACTGCTTCTGCTGACGATGATGATTTATCATACCAATGATAAGTGATGCCAATGACTTTAAAGATAAATTCCAGTTTTGGTAACGATCTCAAAATGACTTTTTACAGAATCTAATATAATGACCACCCAAGTGTCTGTTTGTATGAATAAAAAATATGTGCCAAAGGATTCTGGGAGAAATTGTGTAATTGCTGAGAAATAAGCAAAATAAGCGCGGATTCGGTCACTTCCGTCGGGTCTTTATTCCTGCAATAATAATACACTGTCCCACGTGTGCCTATCTGTGTTGGTGATCTTCAATGTGAACGTTTTTCAGCGTAGATTTCAAGATTTCACAAAGTTCAGTTTATGTAACTGTACCAGATCTAGATCCTCGATATTCTGACAATTAAGCCTGGTTTTACAGACTTTCTCATGAAATCAGCGTTTACTGCAACTACTGGAATTTCTCTTTAAAATAAATATCAGAACACTCATTCTGTTTGTATGATACCTTGACTTCAAGACTATGTATATACAGACCCCTACTTGTATTTCAGTGGTGAAATACTTTATGTAGCCCTAATGAATTAAAAAAAAAACATTCCAGAAAAACAGGAAACAGTGAAATCTCTTTAAAAATCATTCCAAGGAAAAGGTCCACAAAAAGAAAATTTTGGAAATCATGTGTACAATACTAACACAACTTCAGGAATTCTACCTGTAGGGCTAGGCTTTATAGAACCAAACATTATCTTGCATGTTTACAACACAGCATTTGTCTTTTCGTATAATATGTTGGAATTGTCTGCCATTGGTGTAATTAATGTTACAACATGCTTTCTTCCTGTGCACCAGTTGCAGCAGAGATTTTATCTTGTTGGTATTGATATGAATTCTTTGAAAAGTTGCAAGGGAAACCGTCCTTGATCCCCACATTTTATGAACCAAATAATACACCTGTATGATGACCTCGTTATAAAGAAATCCTGCCCCAAATCATTACACCCAGCCAGCGCCTACTACTAAACAACAGCAATGTGATTTGTCAATGTCGGCAGTCCAAGGTCAAAGGTCACAGCACCAGTAGCTGAGTGATGACCTAAACCCCAGTGTGCAGACAGGAGGCCCAATGTGGATTTAACCCTTGACCTCTGCTCTCAACCATAACCTCTCTCTAGAGCCCTACACTCCTGCTAGCCTACTCTCTCAGACCTCATTGTGACCTATATTTCAACTTTTTACATACACTCAACTTTTGACAGTATTCTAGTATGTAGAGGGTTGAACACTGCTTAAATCTGTTGATTTCTCTCTGTTTCAAGTAATATAGCCAATTTCCCTTCAAAGTAAAAACTTTGTTTCACATTATTTATGTTACTTCCACAAAAATATTTCAAAAGAAGGCTAAGTGAGCAGACTGGTCCTCTAAAGCTAGCATCATGGAAGCCCAATAGGCAATACCAAATATACCACACCGTTCATATTTTGAAATATAATTTTTCATTCAGTAGTTATCATTACATTGATATGCCCATAACACAGACCTTCATCTCTTGCTGGCATCAGTTATTAGATGAAAGAAAAATAGATATTGGTAAAATATGCAATATTATTATTCAGAATGCCAATGTCTTCTTTCCTAAAATATGGAATGAGCTTTGTCCTAGAGCTAAATCAGAGAAATAGTTCTGGGGCCTGTTGCATAAAGGACTTGCAACTGTTGTAAGTTTGCCATAATGGCAACTACCATGGTAACAGGGCTCAGTAGCCAATCAGAATCAAGTTTTCCATGGTAGTTGCCATAATGGCAAACTTACAACAGTTGCAAGTCTTTTATGAAACGGGCCCCAGGTGTGGTTATGCTGATCGGGAAATAATCACATGGAAAGAGAAAATTGAAGTTTCAATTTAAGAATGATTTAACAAAGATGGCTTAGACTCATTTTCACAGCTTTGTTATCGTCTGTTATTCCAAACATCCTAAGATTTGTTTAAAAATTGGCCTAAACCTTTTTAATTATCTTTCCCCATTTATCCTGCTGCTGTGCTAAGCATCTGTTTTAACTTTGATGTAATTCCCCTTTAATTTGGGGCTATGCCAATTTCATGTGATAACAATTACAAGTTCACTCCTCGCAAAGTACATCATTTCATTAAAAAATGTAATTACTTCAATGTTGATTTACATGTATGAATCGCTTACAGTTACAAAATGAAGCATGTAATGAGACGTTGGGATGTACATTGAATTGACTTTTATCTTTAATGGTGTGAACGTGCTTTTAGGCAGGCCTTAATATTGATGGATGGCGTCATAAATCAAGTAGAAAAGTAAATGAAAAGACATTTGTATCCATTAAGCTTTGCATCTTATGTGCAGGTGTGCTTTTCATACTGCTTTATTCTTTATTCATGTATGACAGTATGTCATTTCGTTAATTCTCTTTCTCTCTCTCCCCCTCTTTCTCTTTCTCTTTCTTTCTTGTTTTTCTGGTCAGATTGTCCCTCACTTTTCACGTATCCCTATGCTTTCTTCATGAAAATTTATCTAATTCCTTCTCTTTCTTTCTTTCTTTCATATATCACTCCATCTTTTTACAACATGGTTGAAGTTTGTGAACATATAGGCCTATAAAATAGCTATACAGTAGTATGAAAGATATTCACAATTGGAATATTTAAGACAAAGATCATGCATCCGTATGCACTTGTACAAGCAATTTAGTATTATGTTTGGATCTAATTTGTAGAGGGAATACTGTATTTTTCGATGAAAAAGATGTCCTTTCAATACCCTTCATACTCCTATACCCTTTTTAGACAGGCTAAAATTTCCTTAACCACGTACTATAGGTGGGGCTAAATTGCCATTTAGCCCCACCTATAGTACGGGGTTAAGCTTAGCCCACTTTCTTTTCACACAGCATTTTTGCAAAGTGGGCTAACCCCACCTATAGTACGGGATTATTTGGCCCTGCAAAAAAGCAGGGTTATCCCAGCAATTGCGGTGCTAAGAGCGATAGTACGGGGTTAAGATCGCTAGTGTAAAACGAAAGTGGGCTAAGCTTAACCCCGTACTATAGGTGGGGCTAAATAGCAATTTAGCCCCACCTATAGTACGGGGTTAAGGAAATTTTCGCGTGTGTAAAAAGTGTACGAGTGAAGTACTTGTACTACGAATGATCGACAAAATCACTAGTCCGGGGTTAGCGAGTTTCGTGTGTAAAAAGCAAGCATTCCTTATCCGGGGTTAGCAATAACAATTTGGCATGTGTGAAAAGGAAAAAAAATAGTACGGGGTTAAGGATAGTACGGGGTTAGCGATAGTCCGGGGTTAAGAAAATCCTGTGTAAAAAGGGTACTAGAATTTTTTTTACTATCCCACCGCTGCCACCACTTCAAAGCAGAGGAAATTAAACACATCAGGGGGAGGGGGGGGATGTTTCACAAAGATTTAAATGTGACTTAGAACTACCCTTAAACTTCATTTGCGTGTGGTATATAACTCATCACCGCATTGGTCAAATGATATGTATGGGGCGCCCTCTACGAAGTATCCATCAGATAACGTGTTGAATTACCACATGTTCACGTTGGCGTTCAGGCACAAGACTAAATCGTTCATAACTCTTTGTGAAACACAATGGGACATGTTACATAAGGTCATCGTTATTATGGACAGAGGATGAACATGGCTGAACATGGCCAACCATAAACAAACAAACTATCGACCATAGGTTTAAAGGCCTGGTCACACCGCCTGAGCATTGTTGGAGCGGTCGTGAAGCGGAGAGAAAAATCATCACCGCTCGCTACCATTCACCATTTTTTATTTCGATTGTGAGCGAAATTTGACTCTCTTTCCCTTCCGCTCCACGACCGCTCCAACAATGCTCGGGCGGTGTGACCAGGCCTTAATTTCTGTTTTTCTCACAAAAGCTATTAAAATATGATATTGTTCGCAGGGTTGGTATTTTTACATACATGTATATGCCTATACCACAGCACAGGTTCATTTCTGCAAATAAAAAAATCTGCACCAGAAATTGCTACGAGACCCAATTTTTTGCTCCTTTCGTCAGTCGCTCAATACCTCTCCAAAAATTCCTCTTCCACCTCTCAACAGATTTAACTCTTTATCACAGTGTACTCTGCCACCCTGACCTTTGACCTGGGAGCCATTGTCCCCTGTTTATAACCATTGTCATCCCTGGCTCTATTGTGTGTATTGTCAGGAAAGAGTTTGATTGATGGCACCCCAGCTTCTGTCTACTACCATTCATCAACCCGGGCATCAGCCTGTGAAAACGCACTCAGTGGGGCTGTGTGTATGGGTGCGCTCATCTGCATAGGGCTACTGTGTGTGTGTGCAGGGGTGGATAATAACAGTAGACAGAAATGCGTGGTGTGTGTGTGTTTGTGTGTTGTTGTGTACATGTGATGGCTGTTTTCTTTATGACTTCTGTTGCCCGTGTCATGCAAACAATATTCGGGAGAAATGCTGGATGAGATGTAGAAAATTCTCCCTGCTAACATCTGACAACTGGTTAATGTTCATGAAAAATCTGTGTAGTCCCCAATAAATGTTGGTTATACTATATGCAGAAGAAACTGAATAAATTCTAGATTGATTGTGATTGAATATATGATTTATTCAGTTTTCAAAATTCAATTAATTTGTGATATGTGAAAAAGGGATATTACTACGTATGTATGAACTGCAATTACATTGTACATTGTATGAATGAAATTTCTTTCTCTTTTAATAGTGTTGACTCTTTATGACTGTTAACAGTTAGGGTGTGATATTTTTACCTCAGATTTTTTTTTCAGTATTCACTGCATTGGTAGTGTGTAATGTAACGGTTTGCTGAAAAGGGAAAACATTATTTAGGATAGCTGCTTAAAAGAGCATAGATGTAAAATGGAAAGGTGTATGATGTGTTTCTTTCTTAGTTGCCTTTTTGATTTTTTTATCTCAGAAAAATGAAGTAGATGTAGATTTTATACTGTATCCTACGTTTTGATATTCATTCTTTTGGTGAATTTTGTTTGGAAACAAATGACTGTCATTTTCAAAGAATGAATTGTATTGCATTAGACATGCACAGCACTAGGACATATGAGAGTTAATTTTATTAACTAATGTAAACATGACATCGAGTCACATATATGTGCGACTGAACTTCATGTATTAAAACAATTCCTATATGATTCATGCACACCTCGAGCCCAGGAAATGTTGCCTCAGGCCTGTCATTAAATGTACAAATTGACCTACACTGACCTTTACTTGCAAAGCATAATGGGACTGATGTATGCCTTGTAAACAATACTAAACATGACACCCACTTGCATAGATGGGACTGTACGAAAAACAGAGATGCGATGATAATCATGCATCCTTGGAGCTTTATAGGAAATGTTGCATCTTCATGTCGATCACCACTGAGATCTTGGGCCAACAAAACAATATCATGGTATGGGAGTGGTAGGATTTGTAAACATGACATCCAATTGCATATAGTGGGACTGAACTGAAAAACTAATTGATTTGATATCTCATTTATCATAACAGGTGCTCAGGAAATGTTGCTTCTGGCTCGTCGTAAAGATATCAGGAGGATATCACTCGACACACCAGACTACACCGACATCATCCTCCCCCTCGAAGACATCGAACATGCCATCGCCATCGACTACGATCCCATTGATGGTTATTTATACTGGACAGACGATGCAATCAGAGCAATTAGAAGAGCGAAGCTTGATGGTTCAGGTTTGTATTTTTATACTTAGTAAATATCCATAAAACCTGGAAAATGATATAGGGTTAAATTTACCCCCGAAATGCTTTAAAGGGCCCAAGAAATTTGCGCTGGGTCCAGAATGCAGTGTAATAAAATGTAACAAATTTGGGGTTTTGAGCGGAAGAATAGCCTGGAAAGTTATTTTTTAGTAATTTTACCCCTGATTAAGGTTGATGTTACTCTTCATTTCCTTCTATGTTTTGTCTATAGCCTGCATTATATAAGTAATACATAAAGTATGTATTGTTTTGCAGTTTTTTTTAGTACGAGTATGTTTACGATTATATGAATCATTTGTGCATGAACATGTAGGTACTATTGTTTTCCATTGAATTTGATTAAAGATATTTTTGTACTGTAGTTCCTTTTCAGAGCATTCCGTAGTAAAGCTTTCAGCCCATCAACCTACATGAATATTACAAAAATTCTTCACGATGATATTCCTTTCTAATTTTGCCTTCACCCCTACCATACAGGGAGCATATATGTAGTTCATTTTCAGTATATATGCTTCATCCCATGCACAATAATTCTTCAAGGTGATATTCCTTTCTTGTTTTGCCATCTCCCCTACCATACAGAGAGTGAATACGTGATCACCAATGACATCCTACACCCCGACGGGATCGCTGTGGACTGGGTAGCAAGGAATCTGTACTGGACAGACACGGGTAACGATCGTATCGAGGTTTCGCGGCTCAACGGTACCTCCCGGAAGATGATACACGCAGAATACATGGACGAGCCTCGAGCGATTACGGTTGATCCTGTCAATGGGTAAGTCTCTTACGAAGTTTGGTCTTCTTGATTTTATTCTTTTCTTGCATAATTTATTGCAAATTACAGCTTTCCTGGTTTTATGTAAGTGTATAGGAGAGTTACAGCCAAAGCACGATAAAACTATTTACTTCTGATTTGTCTCATGGAACATGTACTAATAGAGATTTTTGCCTCAATTGGCTCTCCATATTTAAACTACAATTTTAAACCCGAGTTCAGAATACGGGCCATAACGTCTAACAGCCAATTCAAATGACCTCTGGGGCCCGTTGCAGAAAGAGTTGCGTTTAAACGCAACTCAAAAAATCAAACGCAAGTCCCCTGAATCTTACGCAACTTTGCGTTAGATCGCAACTCTGTTGCAGAAAAGAGATGCGTTTGATTTCTAACGCATCTATCAAGCGCAACTCTCCTCGATCAAACGCAACTTTGCGTTTGATCAGTGATCATACGCAAGTTGCAGTAAATCCATAGCAACAACATGGCAGCCATACTATTAGCAGAAGCTGAGGAAGTGCAGCCACGTCCTGGCCGAGTGATAAGGGATAGGGACCAGCCCCTCGACTCTCTTTCTGAGACGCAGTTAGTTAAGAGATACCGGTTCGGTCGCGAGGCAATTTTCTTTCTAATTAATCTACTCACCAATCAAATCGCACCAACAACGGAACGCAACAAGGCAATCCACCCCACATTACAAGTTTTGATAAGCCTTAATTTCTTCGCAACCGGATCGGTCTTGGAAAGTGATGCAAATATCCATGGCATTCATCGCAGCACCGTGTCTAGGATAATCCACAGGGTCTCTGAAGCCTTGTGTGGTCACAAGAGCCAGGTAATTATTCTTTACTTTTCTATTTTCATCATCATGATCACCACACTTAAAATTGTATGTTTCAGAGTTTGTCAACTGAAATGCAGAAATAAATGAGGGACTTCTAGATTTACATGTCATAGATCAAGACTCAATAGAGTCTAGTTAGTGAAGATGATAATGCACGAAACTTTAAAAAAAAACGTAAATGGATATTATTACTTAGAGTTAGACGCCTATCCGGCGATAGCCGTAATCCAGCCGGCCCGACGGTGCAGAGCGAGCGGGCAGGCACGGCCGGGGCTTTCCCGCAGGATGCGGTTTAGCATGCATGGTGAGCGCTCCTGAAATTCTGCTAGTGATATTCGGAACTGGATGTATTAATCCATATTAATAATTTATTACCGCAAACTAAGATATGAATGCCAATATGCATGTCGATAATGTTTGACTTGATATACTCACCATTAAATGGTTCTCCTTTTTTGTACTTCTATTGATTACAATTTCTAAAGCCAACCCTTTTTGAAGAAGTGGGGTTGAAAATTTCGAGTCGACATCCAACTTTCGTTTGTTATTGTTGAAGATAGGAGCTAGCTTATCGATCGTGCTCGCCCTGCCTGCTGATACAATGAAGTCGATGGTCTCTTCAAATCAATTTAAGTGTTCCAACTGAAATCTAAATTAAATTATTAGGAATTTTACTTCAATTAAAATATTTTGAAATCATGCTAGTTTCATTCATGCCTAGAATACTTATAGTATCTAACCAATCTCTTGGCAAATTTCTTTATTGATCTACCATAAAAAGAAAATGAAAATTGATTTATTTTAAAAATAGCACAATTTTTATTTTTTTATTTTTAATTCACCAAAGCATGAAACAATAAGGGACCGCAGAACGGGGGGGGGGCCTTCAGCCCCCACTTTTTTCCAAAACCATGTACAAAAATCTGGTACAAAAATGCAAAAATGACCATACAATTGTGATTTTTTCAGCCCCCCTCCCCGTTTTGCTGCCCCTGACTATAGTAATAAAACAGGCACATGCACTATGTCTATCAGACTATCACCCTAAACCCCAGTGCACTACCTTCTCCTATTACTAATTAGTAACCTTAATTTATATACTGTTATGCTATACGAAAATAATTACATTCATCATTTGTAGTATGTTTGAGCCATCTTTATGATAAGAATGGGTCTGGTTAAATTTGAATAGATAATAACTTAGATAAATATAACATTAATGGTAATAATGATAATGATGGTAATAATAATGATGATAGTAATAATGAAAAAATAATTATAAATTAAATGAAAATGAATATATGAGCTTTATACGAGTCTTTGAACAAACATCTCTGCCTCAATCATAATCAAGGCCTATATTAATGCCAGTGCATATGCGGTAGTCGTGTAAATTATTTATAACCTTTCATGATTCAGGTGAGAGCATTTACACCCCACTTTATCGACATTTTTCAAAAATATAAAATGACAATCTTATTGCAACCTTTTTATTGTCAGCCACCCCCCCCCAAAAAAAAACCCACTTAATTCTAAAAGCTATGAAAAGCCATGAAATACTGTCTTTTACCAAAATAATCTCAATACCTTACAGAAATTAAATTGGTGTACTTGGTATGATGGGATTCAAACACCAATTTACCATAATTTTTATGCTCATGGTACCTGTTTGGATATGGGGTAGAAAATTTCAAAGGCATCCCCAATTTTTATACAAACATTAAGTTTGATTGCCACTTTGTTGTAAACATTGCCTCATAATGTTGCCCCCTTTTATCTTGAAGAAAATCATTTTAGAAATTTTTTAAGGGTTGTTGCCACTTCTCTTCTCATTGCCTCTGAGCTCACCGACTTTCCAAGCTGTATTTTCACTGCTCATACAACATCATTCATCCCTTTCTTTGTGGATTATCATACTCACATAAACAAGGGAAATATTGATTTGATTTAATTTGATTTATTTCTACATTCCAATAACAAAAGTATATACAAGTATAATAATTTTTTCTCAGCATAACAGTGCAATAAAAGAGACTTATCTTTAATTCCACAAAATAATGTTAAATATTCTTTTTGTTTTCTTTATCCTGTATGTGTTATTTGGCAGTTCATCAAGTTCCCCAGGACTGATGCCGAAACAGCCGCCAATATTCAGGATTTCTATAGAATCGCAGGCTTCCCGAGAGTGGTAGGGGCTGTTGATGGCACGCACGTGTGCCTACATGGCTGCCCATTAGGCCCAGATGAATACGTTTACACCAATCGAAAGGGCAGGTCTTCCATCAACGTCCAATTGGCTTGCAACGCAAAATTCCAGATAATAAATGTCGTTGCGAGATGGCCGGGGAGTACCCACGACTCCAGGATTCTTCAGGTAATTATTACCGACTTATGTTGGAGGCAAACTTGAACATACTAGAAGTCAGTTCTTTGTAACATATGTATATATACAAGAGACATATTAGGTTAGCTGCAACAACATCACTGTGATATACAAGAGACATATTAGGTTAGCTGCAACAACATCACTGTGACCATCTTTGTAGGAGCCAGCTCCTTGGTAGTAGTCACATGAAATCACATAGTATAGTCTATGCTTGCAGACCTTTATCAGTTATCACAACAGTAATAATTATTCTTTGGGGGTAAAACAATCAGCATCATTTGCATTTAGATTTGTACAATTGTATTCTTGTACTTAATGTCAAATACTAGATAAATTGCTGTGGACTTGAATTGCCACTTTGCAAATGATCATAGATCCCATGCAATACATAACTAATCCTTGTTAAAAAAAGCATTATGAGAAGGAAAATCCAATATCTTCACAAGATTATGCGAACTTAATTGTTAGAAAAGCATCACCATAAAGCTGAGATATCTTAGTAAATTTGATTTATTCTATTAATTTGTTAACAGAATAGCAGACTGTACCGCAAGTACAATAATGGAGAACTGAAAGGGATCATCCTCGGTGACTCTGGTTATCCCTTGATGACATGGTTAATGACCCCCATCCTTAATCCACAGACACCAGAGGAACAAGCCTACAACAAGTGAGCAATTCAACTTTTCCATGTAAAAAAAGAAAATTTTTGAAATCGCTTGAATGAGCGATTTCTGTACCATGTAATAAATGCTACACATAACAGTCGACACTCAATTTATGATCCATCATGCAATTTATCGTATATCAATTGTGTCTGCATAAGTCTACCTTCTCAAGTCAACAACCGCCTTGTAGTGAAAAGTAATTCTTATATTTAAAGGTCAAGTCCACCTCAGCAAAATGTTGATTTGAATCAATGGAGAAAATCAGACAAGCACAATGCTGAAAATTTCATCAAAATCGGATGTAAAATAAGTTATGACATTTTAAAGTTTCGCTTATTTTTAACAAAATAGTCATATGAACGAGCCAGTTACATCCAAATGAGAGAGTCGATAACGTCACTCACTCACTATTTCTTTTGTTTTTATTGTTTGAATTATAAAATATTTCAATTTTTACAAATTTGATGATTAGGACCTCCTTGCCTGAAGCACGAAATGTTAAAATAATGGAATTCCACATGCTCAGGGAGGAATGAAACTTCATTTCACATGACAATGACGAGAAAATCAAATATTTCATATTTCATATAATAAAATACAAAAGAAATAGTCAGTGATGTCATCAGTTCCCTCATTTGCATACCGACCGAGATGTGCCTATCACTGTTTTGTGAAATAAAGCGAAACTTTAAAATGTCATAACTTTCTTATTTTAAATCCGATTTTCAGTGTTATGCTTGTTGAATTTTTCTCTTTTTATTCAAATCAAATTTTTGTTGCGGTGGACTTGTCCTTTAACAGTTTTGGCAGACTCGTGTGTGATTACAAGAAATCCTGGAAAATTTACGACTAGACATGTACTCTGTAATGTTTTCTATACTTCATGTATCCACTAACAATGATATTGTTTGCTTTGAGATATATCCGCTAATCCTAAGCCTTCGTAGTGTTATAATGCCAAAATATTGATAGCTTTTGTGCCTTCTTTTCAAACCAAATATTTTCCTAATTTCTTTTTTCTCATCACAAAGCTATCTTGAATATTTTTGTCCATACAGATTGCATTTAAAAGATACACTTCAATTTGTCTTTAAATATCTTTTTGCTCAAAATGAAATTCTTTTGATTATCATACATTATCTACTTATTCCACAGTGCACAGTGCAAGACGAGATCAATCATCGAGCAAGTGAATGGACAGCTAAAAAATAAATTTAGATGTCTGCTCGGCCATGGCCTACAAATTCGACCAAATAGGGCCTGCAACATCATTACTGCATGCTGCATATTATTCAACATTAGTAAAAGATTCAGACAGCCAGCAGCAGACGATAATGAAGATGACCACATGATCGATGACAACATGGAAGGAGAAATCAACAGGGAAAGGGGAGATGCAGCGGCCATCGCTGTCCGGGCCCAGATCGTACAGTCTTTTGTTGTGTAGTATATCATTTTTTCAATGGCTTTATCATTATATCAATGCTGGGATTTATGTAATGCCGTAAGCACTAATAATTTCCACCCCCCCCCTTTATAAGGATAACAAGTTGATTAAAAAGTAATATTTGGAGCTGGCAATTACGTATAACCTTCTACACACTTGTTGGTCAAATTTCTTTTGGTTGTAGTCCGTTTCAAAAATACCTAACAACATGGTCATAAGTTTTCAAATTATATACACTGATGCTCTTCCATTATGAATAAATATTTACTGTCCACTAGATGAAACTGTGATTTGCTATAACACAGTAAACACTTCATTTTGTAAAAGCCAAGTAAAGAATCCTTGTACTTTTGAAATGCATGTTTAATATGCATCAAAATGGCACACACTGTTTTTGTGGTGAAGATTTTAAGAACACAATTTTTAAATAATGTTCCAACTAT
The DNA here is from genome assembly GCF_018143015.1 of Lytechinus variegatus. Taxonomy (NCBI): domain Eukaryota; kingdom Metazoa; phylum Echinodermata; class Echinoidea; order Temnopleuroida; family Toxopneustidae; genus Lytechinus; species Lytechinus variegatus. Next base: position 22,171,949 of record NC_054748.1, on the reverse strand, counting down.
GGCAAGACATTCATATACTACTGTATATAAAACATACTGAGCATTTTAAAAGGTTCGTATTATGGCAAGACATTAACATAATATGTAAAACATACTGAGTTGTCATGTTATTATTTTCATATACAACAATGCAAGGGAATCTACCATTGCGTTTAAAAATCAAGTGTCTTGAGAATGGGAATGATTTGCGTTTTTTATATTCTTTACACAATCTAACGCATCTTTCAAAGTGATTGTTCGAGTTAAAATGCCCTTTCATGTCAAATCTCAACCTCAGCAAGTGTTGATAATTAGCAACATTGAAATGTTTGAACAAGGTGAGCATCAATATACTATTGATGTGTTGGTATTGCTGGATTTTTATACCATTAAAAAACACTACCTTGAAGGTTTTTAGACTTTTAATCTACATTGAATTTACATGTACATCAATGTAATTATATATTAGTTATTCAAGTTGTCTTTTTTTCCATGGCCAAATACTCTTGTTCCTTTTTTTTTAAGGAATGTATGCTCTGTAGAATAAGTATCCTTTATAATGGATCTCTTTCTTTGTTAAGTTTGATTTTACTTTCATGCAAATTTTTCTAGCAAATGCAGCAAAATTTCAATTTTGTACCTGTACACATTTTTGTTCAAATACAATACCAAGTTGAAAAGAAGTGTTGCTTGCAATAATTGTTAGGAATGAAACACACCTTTGGTAAGGTTGATTTTATTGTCAGGAATAATTGGTTTAAAAAACATTTTGAAAAGCAAATTGTTATGTTTAGTAAAGGCCAAGTCCACTCTGAAAAAGTTTACTAAAAAACAAAAAACAAATCAAGCATTTATGATACTGAACATTCCATCAAAATCACATTCAAACGGTTTGTTAAGCTCAGCCTCTTCCTCATAATGTCCTTCCTCAGAAACCTATTTACCTTCAAAACAGTAGTTGCATTACTCCGGTACTACTTCTTTTATTTTCCACCTGAACATTAAAATAAACATTTTTTTTATTCTGGAAGTTGCTGTTGATGGTAGTAGCAGTGACTTTATCATTTCTATTCTGAAGACGAATTGCATATTACTGCACTTTGATAATATAAATAAACGTAGTAACTATCCTATGTTTCATTTAATTGTGAACAAACTTTCAGTATCGTGCTTAACTTTACTTTTTGTTGTAATGGACTTGGCCTTTCAATTGACATGGATGTCATTTACATATTGAAGGAGAAGATTCGACGTGAAGAAAACCATACTTGTACATGAATCGCAGAAGACAATGTCTCCTTGTTACTACATTCAGAGTGAATGTAACTAGTTTGGGCAAAAATAGCATCCACAGTGAAATGAGAAGCAGATCAGGAACCAAAAGCTTAATTATCTCTAAATTGTTGGTTTGCAATAAATTTTTTTTTGAAACATGAACATGTATCTCCAATATTATGTATTTTTTGTGGAATAAACCCAGCTTAAATCAATAAAATGCAATATTCATGCCCTATCCAATGGTTAATATGCCTCTCTCATTGGCCATCGATATTTTGTGTACCAAATTTTCTTCTCTCAATATGTGCACTGTGGAATAACTAGGATTTTTTTTAAAGGTTACTTGAAAATATTAGGTAAAGAATGTAAGAGATAAACAAATTAAAAAACAATCATCAACAGAGTATGGTTTCCTTCATGTAGAGTATATTCATGAAAAGTCCATCTTGATACCAACAAGCTGAAGTTTCAGCTTGTTGTTACCAAGGTGGACATCACATGAAATACACATTGCAAATGCCTTAAAATTCAATCATTCCCAATGACTGAATGCCATTTTTTTCAATGGCCTCTAAGGCATTTGCAATTCTACTGAGAAACAAGTTTCGCTCTGCAGAGAGGGAAACTTGTTTCTCAAGCAGTCGAATCCTCTCCTTCTCCAGCTCTACAAGCTGGTCAGTTGAGGAAAGTTTTCTTTGAGGGGTCTTGGTGGTGGAGGCGGAGCTGGTTGCAGCAGGTATTGCAGTTGTGGTAGTGGTTGTGGCAGCAGTGGAGGTGTTGACAGCAGCGGTGGCGGTGTTGACGACAGTAGTTGTTGTGTTGACGACAGTGGAGGTTGTCTTGACACGATCAGGGGTGCGTGAACACGCTCCTGCAGCCATGCTGCTGAACAGCAGGCAAGCCTCATTGTCTCCATCTATTGTGTCCTAAGCAGAAATGAACATTGTCATTTGATTAAATGCATGAATAAAAAAAACCTGTTCATTGATTATAAGACTATTAGATAGCAGTCTAAGTGCAAAATCAACTTGTACCTTATTTTAAGTGAATTTTCATCTATCTTCAATTTTTATTTTAAACCCTGGTTTAACTTAGACCACTCAATTCAGAAGTCATGGAGTGGCAGTTTTAACATCTTCAGCAAATTGAGACATTATTTCCGTGAATAGGAATATGGATTTAATTGTCAGAATACAACACTTATCATTATGGTTGAACAATCTATCAACATAATAGTAGAGTGCATTTATTGTTTTGCATTTAGTTTGAATGATGATTAAATATTTTGACACATAAGCATTTTTATTATCTCAATGAACTTAATATTGTGGTTTAACAATAAAATGAAGTAATTTTAACTTCACAGTACTGACTTAATACCACAAATCAATGATTTCTATTTGTTTTTATTTGACTCTCATGAAAATCCTAGCAAAGGAATGCAAGTATACATCATTGCATGATAAATGAGGAAATGTATGTGTACAATGGGTAGAAATGGTGGAGATGAGATGGATATAGGAGATGACAAAGGAAATGTAAAAATGAAAAGGATCAAAGGATCAAAAGAACAATGGTTACATCTAACTTTAAAGAAGAATAAAACCATAGTTTGCTTTTACATGTTGTATGAAAAAGTTGCAATCAAATTATAAGATCAAAGAAAGTTAGAGAACAATTGGAACAGCAAATAAGAAAGGAGCATTTTAATGTCGAAATCATTAATGCTATGGAGGTTCCACTGGCAAAATCACCAAAATTTGTGATGCCACAAATCATTCTACACCCCCCCTTGTAAATGTACTCCAAAACATCCTTTTTTTGCTCATTCTTATGATAGTACACATTCTTTGCCCCTAATGGAACCCCTATAACATGCCCTCCTATGAAGGGAAAAAAAAGAAATAGAAAATTACCTGATTTATGAACAGGCTTGATAAAAGTAAAAATTTCAGTAAAAAATATGTAAACAAGTGATTGGGGAGCTGTACAACTTAAAAAAACAGTCGCATTGCAATGGGAAGATGGACATAACATTATTTGTTCAATTTTTCTCTCTTTCATTGGATTGTTTCTTTGGTTTTTCTGTTTTCACACAAGCGAACTTGTTCCCAGGGTTTTTTTCTCCTTTAAACAATATCATGCACAACTAATCAATTTTATTCTGTCGCTTAATTATTTTTTTCAAATGCATCTAATGTCGTAAGACAGAAAATTTTACTCACAACATTGAAACATTACAGAAATGTTGACGTGTTTTGCTTGATATGAATGAGGAATAACAGAAAGTGTTCTTTGAGCAATTTCTTTTACATATTTCCAAAACATGGACAGCAAAATTCCAAGTAATTGCAGTTGAGCATAATTTTGTAAAATCAGTTTCAAAATCAAAATTGAAAAATTTTCTTACTTGGGACGAGCTAAAGCCTGCTTCGTCGGAGGACCCGACTACCCCCTGCACCGTTTCTCTTGCGAGAACCTCCAGAACAGCCTCTAACGTGGGCCGGACTTCAAGGCTGCCCCCACCTGTTTTTTTTTCAATACACAAAAAAAAATGAAGTCATCAATATCTCACAGCAAGAGCATTAGTAGCAATAAATATAACAGTCAGTTTAAATCTCAAACTGAAATCCATTACTCATTACCTTGATGAAATTGAAATTTGTTTTTTTTTCCAAAGATAAAAAATAAATCACATATAAGAAAATTGTCTGACGAAAGAAGATCATTAAAATATTAGCATTTAAATATTCATGCCAACCAGTAAACACACCACAATAATTTGCCAACTCCTTTGAGCATAGCATCTCTCCATCAATAAAACAATATTTCACTCAAGAATTTATCTTTGTTCTACTAGTTTATGTTTGATGATGGATTAATGTTCAGAGTGCAAGAACATCCAACTGAAGTAGGAGTTACTTGAGTGAACTTAATTTGAGTAGGAATGTCTGTCCGTGTTGAGACGCAACAGCATCCTCATGAACAAATTGGTTTATTGCGGTACTTTCAAACTCATCAATCTTCATAAAACTGAAGTTTTTGAAACTTGAGATAAAGATTACTTTAAAAGCAATTTTTACAGAAAAATCTATGAAAAAAATTCAACAAGGTGTTAACCCTTAACCGATTGATCATGCTCATTACCTGTCATGTTTCGCTGGGCCTTATATTTTAAGGCTCTTTGCTTGAGGTCAGCCCACTTCCGGACGACCTCCTCCTCCTCCCTCTGGTAGCCATTGGCCCTAAGTACTGCCGTTGCCTTTTTCCAGTACTTTTTTTTTCTTTTCTCCACCTGAACATGAAAAAAATATTCATTTTAATTTTTAATTCTGGATTAACGAACTGTATTTCATTTTCAGACTAACAAATCTTTGGATTAACAAACCTTATTGCATTTTTTGTCCAACAAACCTAAAGAACTACAAATCTTATTGCGTTTTTGGACAACGAACCATATTACAGATTCGGATTAACAAACCTTTGAATTGACTCTATTCTGGCAGTTTTGTATCTAATTCAAGGCTAAGACCCATGCTTGCAAATCTGAGGACAAAGCCATGTACAATACTTACATGTACATGTAGAAGATTGGTATAGTGTGACGCCCCCCAAAAAAGTTAATACCACAAACTACATTTGATGGATGAATGAAAAATGACAAATACATAATATATTTCCAAGATTTTTTTTTATTTTAACATAAAACAGAATTTACAGAAATCAAGCTGATTTTTTCTTTAATTCAAATACATTATAATTCTCAATTTAAACAGAGTTGTTTCAGGTCTCATAGGTTTAATATCCAGGGCTTCTTAACACGAAGGTTAGCAATCAATCGCTAAATACCAATGACCAAGCAAGATCATCATTGCATGAGCGCTGTTTAAAATACTGATCGGGAACCAAACGGTGCGCTTCTTTTATTTTTGCAATTCATTGCAAACCTTTGAGTTACTGAGCCCAAAACTAAAAGAAACAAATAATTTACAAATTGAAATCCATTGAGATATTATGACCATCTTGGAATAAAGTTACAATCTTTACTTTGAAAATGATGATAGCTAATAAGGAAGATCTTTCTTACCGGAACGCTGGCATGGCCAGCCTTGCCAAAAAGCACAGATTTGTGCCTTTGAACATAGTGGCACAGGCAGTGCACTTCCCCATCATGCCAATTTCTTCGTCTTTTCTTCTTTTCATCTTCCTGTATAAAAAAGAAAATTATGTACCAACTTGGACAAGGAAAAATATGGATCCATTAAAATATTAAGTTTCTCAACCATTTTCTGGCAATTAGGATGATGTGATTGCACAGAGATCTGGCCTTCTACCTTCCATGCCATTTCATAATAATGCATTCACTCAATATCTCACACAAATTTTAAGGTTGGTTCGGCTTTAATGTGGAGTCATGATAACACTTGAGAAGAGTTTAGTTTGATACACAAATTAATTTGAATTATGATCACTTTTACATGTATGTAAACACTATTCTAAATTTCAAAGCCAATTGAAACATAAAAAAAATGTTTTGACAAAGTAAACTACATAAAAGAATCAATGCTTCTCAGTGACCCCCCCCCCTTCCTCATTCCATTTATATTGGGAGGATGGCACTGATTCTTACCATTTTTATATTGGCTTGAAACTTGTGAAATCTGCAACAATGGGTAGAAGTTTGGTGAACCTCATGATCATCTACCACATGGAAACAAAGTCAAAATCAGTCAACAAATAAAGAAGCATTTTATGTTAATTTTGAAAAACACTTATAAATTTCCCCTAAATTAGCATGAGTAATTTTCTGGTCAAAATTTCAAAATTCTGTGTACAAGTTTGGTAAACCTCATGCAGCTCTATCAGATAAAAGGGAAAAATAAAATCACGTACATGCATAGCGCCAACTTAATGTGTGCCACCATCTTGCATGTTGGTAACCGATAAAATTAGCATTTTCAGATTTTTTCAGACTTTGACATTATCCATGACTGAAACATTGACCAATCAAAAACTATGATTTCACAAGAAATATGAATATTCATACCTGAAAATATAAACAGAGACAAGTTTTTATGTGAAATTTAAAGCCAGTACTCCAAAATATTAAAGGGTATTGATTTGCCTTTTAAATGACCCTAGTTAAAATAATTTTATAAAAGCTATATGTCAGCAGGGTTCTAATAAAACATTTTATTTAAAAAAAATGTTTTTTGTTTTAAAACATTTTAATTTTTCTTTTTTCAACGAATGATGCAATTTTCTGCAAATCAATTAAACTATACAGTCTGATGTTTTAAATACATTTTGGGAGTATCAAATTAAGAGAAGACTGCAATTTTTGATAATGAATTCCCCACAGAAAAATTCATACCCCCCCCTGGAAATAAATCATGGTAGGCCTACCACTAATAGAATGCAGAAAAAAAAAACACTTAAGTTGAATTTTTTTTAGTTTATTCCTCATACATGTACATATATACATGTAGTGCTGGAATATTTTGAGTCTTGACAATCTAAGTGGGGGGGGGGAGAAGAATTTGCACAATGGAAGAAAATTTAAAAAGATTACAAATCATGGTGAAAAAATGAAAGCAAACTTAATCATTTATTTTTTTCAAGTCAGAACCAGTTTGTCAAATTAACCCTTTCTATAGTTTAAAAAAGAATTTCGAAAATAAAAAAATTGGGTTAACCAATGGCGATGCCCGTATGATTCAACAATTGTGATCTCCAAACCTCTCTTAGAGACAGTGATTTTCCATTAAAAAACTTGTCTTTTCCGTTTCTGAAAATCTGTAATTCCATTTTAACTTTATCTAAAAATGGAAATTCTGTTGTGTCACTGAAAATGTACACAGCAAAAACCTGATCAAACTTGTCATTTTTTCATCATTATAATTTTTCTGCCCTGAATTATTATTTTTTTTTTTGGGGGGGGGTGATTATACAGGCCACCCCCTCACTTGAATATTGTGATCGACACCCATGCAGGCCAAACCCAAGCAAGATTATATGTGAAAGTATTGCCCACATGTTGTACATTTTTAATTCCCATGGCCATCATGATGGATGGCTTTTTAAAGTGTAATGTTAACCTTTTTTTTTGATAAGCAAGTGCAAGTTAGACTAGTATGCCCACTAGTATTCAGCCCAGCAGAATTGAAATATTTGTGGACATCTTCCCCAAATATTTAGAAATAGGGAATATATCTGATTCTGAATTTCAGACCTTTGTTATTTCCAGGATAAACTGTTGTCGGTAAATTTCTTTATCAATCTGTCGACTGTGTGCGCGGAGGATCAAATTATGCGGCGATGGTCTTTTGCACTGAATGGCACTAGTATTCAATCTAGACTAGTTAGGATTGATAGAGAATTTCAATATAGTTTTTTGTTTCGTAGTGCCCAAAACCTTCGCCGAATAATACGATCGCCCGCGCACGCAGTCGACTGGTTGAAGAAAAAACTAATGGAAATAGAATAATCAGCATTTGCTCTTGAAAATAAAATGGGTCTGAAAGCATCTCTAGTCTCAGGTATGCCTAAATTCTATATTTCTAACGTCAGAGTCTCAGACTTAGACTACGGTACGGTAGCCTACCGTACATTATTTCAGGGAATTCAGGAAACTCTCCAAACAGGTTGAAATGTGGACCAAACATTAGATTTACTCACATTATTCTAACGTGTCATTACTATTAGTATTTCATCTGACATTGAATATAATATTACCGGGAGTCGGTATTAAATGGGCCGCACAAACACCATTGCTAACGTTAGACATTACACATGCAACGCCACAGGTCACCACACTACAGCACAGCCACAACTCCGGGGAAGACGATTGCATGTGTCAGCTCGGTACGTCTGTGCGAGAATTTCAACGATGCCAAGACGAAAAATGTGCATTAAATTTCGCAATTTCACATCATCACTTCGATTGGTCAAACGATACTTAGCATCTTTATACTTGAAATACCAATTCATGCTAAAATTACATGGTTTACATAAGTATTAATGACATAATTTAGAAAGTAGGGGCGAAATTCAATGTCTTACCTTTGCAGAAATTTCCGGTGCAGGCAGTGGATTTCTGTAAAATTTTCGCGGGTGAAACAGCGCGCGACCATATCAGGCTCGTTCACGAAAATTTTTTATTTTTTCTCACACCCGAATCAAACGCAAGTTGCAATCAATCGCAACTTGTTTTCTGCAACGGAGATTTGCGATAGATTGCAAGTTGCGTAAGATATCACCCGCAAAGTTGCGGTTGATCTGAGTTGCGTTCGATTGCAACTTTTGCTTTCTGCAACGGGCCCCTGAAGGCATAATTTTTTTTTCAAACCGTTTGACTGGATAAGAAAATAGAAACCTTTCCCCAATTTTGCTCAAAATTCAGATTTTACATCTTTATATACAGGAATATATTGTAACACAATGATAATTCTGAATCGGCATTTGTTCTCCACACAGTTACATGTACTGGACGGACTGGGGGATCGTTTCAAAGATCGAGCGTTCAAACCTGGATGGATCCAACCGCACCGTCCTCGTGAACACCTCCCTCGCTTGGCCAAATGGGATTGCAGTGGATTTTGCGGAGCAGAGGATATACTGGGGAGATGGCATGAAGGATAAGATTGAGATGATCAACGCGGATGGAACGAATAGAAGGGTTCTCGTCTCGGAGGATATTCCACATATATTTGGCTTCAGTTTGTTGGGTAGGTGGTTAAAGCATTTATTATGATCATCATGATCATCATCTTTATTGTCACCTTCATTATTATCATTATCATTAGGGCAATTCCATAAAATATGTACGTCCGACCCCCTATATGTGCGACCTTCATGAAATTTTCTGTCTCCGATTTCTTGTTCTTCAGTCTATAATGCTCTCAAATGACCATGACTTAGTCTGTTTATGTTAAAGTGAAGTACAACTTGAGAAAAATGGGGGCCTAACATTAAAAAAGGTTGATTATTTTATGGAATTGCCCATTATGATTCATCAGGATCATTATCATCATCATCACAATCATCATCATCCTTATCCTCCTCATCATGATAATCATCATCATCATCATCATCACCATCATCATCACCAATATCTCTAGAATTGTCATCACCATCACCACCATCTTTATTGTCGTCATCATCAACATCAGCAGCAGCAACACGATCATTATCCTCCTCCTCCTCCTCTTCATCATCATTACTATCATCATGGAAAAAATTTCAAAAAAAGATCAAGTTAAATTGCAAAAGAGACTAATTAATCATGTGTTCCATGCAAAATATATTGGGCATCAACTTACATGTAAGAGCAAATTACTTGTCCTTCAGTTTACATGACCAACTATGTTTTGTTGATTTACAGGTGATTATATCTACTGGACGGACTGGCAGAAGAGAACAATCGAGAGAGTTAACAAAGAGGATGGATCGGGAAGAGAGATCATCATCGAATCCCTTCCGGAACTCATGGGGCTGAAAGCCATCACCATGGAAAAACAGATTGGTAAGAGGGACAAGAATAACCCTGTTCATACATTTCTTGGTGAAATTGAATGGAATACATGGAGAAAGAAGGTGGCTCAAGGCAGAAGATTTCTTTTTGTTCACCAGGCAACAAACATGTATGGATTGATAAAATTTGTAATAAGTTCAGTGCAACAATAGTATTTTCCCAAAGATGCCTGGACAAACTTATCAGTTCATATTCATGGTAATTATTGATATGAATTCATGAATTTGTCCATACCATATAATGGTATATCATTTAGATGTTACAGGTTAGTCAGTTCAACATTGGGCAAACTAAATATCATTCATTTTGTAGTTGATACATTAAATGTATGTATATTTAGTCGATTTATACCAGCAGGGTCCTGTAAACAAAAGCCATTTCAAGAAGATTTTTCTGTATTAAGAATTGGGTACTTCAATCATGCTTTCTGAGTATTGACATTCTGAGAGAAAATGCTACATTTCTATTTCTTGTTTGCCCATGTATATCCACCATCCAGGCACCAACACATGTGGGACAAACAACGGAGGCTGCAGTCACCTGTGTCTCTACCGCCCTCAGGGGCAGGTTTGTGCCTGTCCGATGGGTCACGAGCTCCTCGCCGACGGAAAGACCTGCATCGTCCCGGAAGCGTTCCTCCTCTTCCTCCGAACTGAAGACATCCGACGCATCTCCTTGGAGACGACTTACAAGGATGTTGAGATTCCGCTTAGCGGCATTGAGGAGGCTACAGCATTGGACTTTGATATCTTGGATAATAGGATATATTGGACTGACTCAAAAGCAAAGGTATGGGACTACAGAAGAATTATATTAAATCCAAGCCATGGGAACATTTCTTGATAATTTTAAAGATATACGTTAATTTGGATCTCCTTCCATACCAATTAGTTCCAGACATTAATTGGAAGAAATATAAAACGTGGAAATGACATGTAAGGTATAACGTTGGAAGATAAGATGCTATGTAATGAAAATGAGGAAAATGTGTAAGTTGATGTAAAACTATGTTTATTGCCCCCTCACCCTGATGTGAATGCTAGAGGGTAGAGAGGTATTAAATTTAACATTTTTTATAGCAGAAAGGTCTAACAAATCTTCAAGAATGACTTGCTTTGTTCTGCAGTAGGCCTCCAGTGTGTACTGGCATATAAATGTGACCAAAATATTAAACACTCCTTTTCGTATACAAACATTGGTTTCTTTTTCACAGAAAGTGACGCGTGCATTCATGAACGGAACTGACCTTCAAGATGTCATAGAGTTTGGCCTACAGCAGCCTGAGGGGTTAGCCGTTGACTGGCTTGCCCATAACATCTACTTTGCCGATACGGGCAAGAGACGCATCGAAGTCGCCCGGCTGGACGGGAACTCGCGAAGGGTCATCATCTGGAAGGACATCGTCATGCCCCGGTCACTAGCGCTTGACCCTATGGAGGGGTGAGTGTAACATTCCATCATGTTTTGGTCACTTTGATATTTGACCATTGTGTCACATCGTCAGAGTGGGAACCCCTATGAAAGACTTGTATTTGTATGTTTGCTAAGAAAATATGACATGAATGTGAAATTACAAAAATATGAATTCAGGGGGGAGAAGAGGAAAAGAAAAATGTAAGGGGGGGTCAAAAAGAGATACTTTTGTATGAATATGTATTGTATTTAACAACATAATATGTGGTGAAGTAACCTGGCGCGATTTTGTGCGCTGCCTACGTGGATGGTACAAACCAAGAAATTCTCTACCAGGGTGGTCACACTAATGACCTGGGGGCCGTTGCAGAAAGAGATGCATTTAAATGCAAGTCAAAAAATAAATCACAAGTTCCAAATGCACGCTGTTGATTGGTTGAAAATCAAGTTTCGCATGATTTTTAGAGTTTCGATTGATTGCAACTCTTTCTGCAACGTGCCCCTGACAAGCAGACTTTTCACTTACATTTGAGGCGAAACTCTGAAGTTTTCTGCGATATCTTTAAAGTAATTATTCTCATCCTGTTTTGTCATCAGGTATATGTACTGGTGCGAGTGGGATGGTGCCTCTCACATCGAGCGTGCCTACATGGATGGGACTAACCGAGAAATACTATACCAGGGCGGTCGCGCCAGCGGTCTTACCATCGACTATGAAGACCGGAGGCTCTACTGGGCATCCTACGACACCAACGCTGTTGAATCCATTAACATGATCGGTAAGTTTTCAGGACTCGCTTAGGTTTTCATTTTGTCTGTTAAAGTCAAACAGTTTTCTGTGGCCCAAAGATATTCAACTTAGACTAAGTCAACTGTATTGAATTTTGTGCAAAGGTATCAAATGAAATATAAATCAAAGGATGTGAAAGTACCAGTGACCAGTTATTGTCCCGGTATAGCCCAAAAGAGCTTGAACCTGTAAAAAGTTTTTCCCTTGCTGGTTGGTTTATTGTTAAATCATACAAACAGTGATAAAAATTCAAACAAGACATATCTCTTTGTTTTGCACCTAGCTTGTTCATATTTCAGTTCTTTCCTACGCATTTATCTACCTTGTTTTGTTTTCTTAAACCAATCATCGATGTAAACATTTTTTTACTAAGGATCGTGCAAAAACACGCCATAATTGATTGCTTCTATATCTTCCAAAGATTGCAGGTGTAAAGAGGCAAGAGCAGATAAATACGAATCATACCCAGGACCTAGTATAATCTTACAAGCTCTCTTCTATTTTTGCTCAATTAGTCTTAGAAAATTCCATTTTAATCTACGTGTGTATTTATTCCAACACCATTGGCTGGTTTGCAGTTGATTTGCTGGTTTGACTGTCTCATAAGGCGATCCTAATATTTCTATTTTGATTTAACTTCTTCAATTTCTTGTTACCCCCACCCCTTAGGTGGAGATCATAGGCATCTGTTCACGGACGAGCTCCCCCACCCGTTCGGAGTGACGCAGTTCCGGGACTTTGTCTACTGGTCTGACTGGGAGTCCCAGACCATTGAGAGGTGTAATAAGACCAGCGGAGCTAACAGGACCAGGATCCAAGGTGGCTTGGACTATGTCATGGACATTTTGGTCTTTCATTCATCAAGGCAGGCCGGTGAGTAGCTCTTGGCATGATTAAAGAGTAGAAAACTGTAAGAGAAAATATTCATTTATTTAAATTCAAATTCATTTTGAATAATAATTGTGATAATAATTATGATAATAATAATAATAGTTTATATAGTGCTTCATACTTTGTCTTTCTAAGCACTTAACATTGTAATTCTGGCCATTTACCTGGCCATCGGAACCTTGCGCACAATGTATGCTTTTCTCCACTCCCTGCGGAGTGGTCCAACAAGAGTTCCAAGGCTCAATTGCTAGGAATACTACATAGGCTTTCGCATCCTACCGGGTACCCATTTAACACCTGGGTGGAGGTTGGCAAGTGTAGATTAATTGCCACAGGATGCAAGGCATTGACGTCATCACACCACTATCTTGGAGGTTGAAGCCATTGCCTTGCATGCTTTGGTGATCTATAGCTGGCGCATCTCTGACAACCCAGTTTATGTGTATTCCTGTATCCTCTGAGAGAGGGCGCTATGAGATTATGATGTCATATGCATAAGGTCTATAAGAACTTTTATAGAATGGGTATCATGCAGAAGGTACCCCGGTAATTACCGGTTTTATGGCCAGCAATGCATCCTGTAATGCTAGCCATGCTTAAGTAATATTTATGCATAGTTGTAGAAAAAAATAAATTTTGAGCCGAAAAATTCCACCATTGTATAAAACAAATGATGCACAGGTTTGTGCATCAGTAGTGCTAGTTGTAGCATGCGGTAACTATGGAAACGGGTCTATACCCACTTGGCTGCACTTTGTGGGTTTTACAGTTCCATAGATACCTTATTCTCACAAAACCCTACCGATACGCTCATATCTGTGCATTATTTGTATTGTATTATTATTGTTAGTATATCAACTAAATCCCCTCTACTTCCACCTTTCATCTGTCTCTTGACTGTCACAGGCTGGAACCCATGTTCGGAGGAGAACGGAGGATGTGAGCAGTTGTGTCTCTCTCACCCCAACGAAACTAGCAATGAGTGGGACTATGTGTGCGGATGCAGCACTCACTACACATTAAACCCAGACAACAAAACCTGTTCACGTAAGTCAAACATTCTCTTAGGAGCATTTTATGAAAGGACTTGTTGGACATTTTGTCTGACAAACTCTGTAATCAGGCAGTTAACATAGTAACATTGCTTCTCAGCCAATCAAACTCAAAGAAAGTCAAATCTGTCAACTTGTTGAACAAAATATTTGATAAAAATGCACCCCCTCCCCTGGTGTCATATTTTTAAAGAACTGATAATGCTATAGAAGATAAGACTGTTGTATTGGAAAGTTTCTTTTGTGATGATATGTATCTCAAATTTATTTATCATGATAATGAGTTTACGTACACCAGGGTCCTGTTGTACAAAGAGTTACGATTGATCCGATCAATCGTAACTCTATGGAAATCCATTAGTGTCGTAATTTTTTCTGCGGAAAATTTGCACAATGTCCTTTTTATGCAAAGAGAAGCACAGTGAATTTTCAAGAAAACATTGAATGCATGAATATGCATCACAGCTAAATAATATTTTGATCAAACATGCATAATAGATGTTGACATTGCTGGCCATCCATAGATGCGATTGATCGGATCAATCGTAACTCTTTGTACAACAGGGCCCAGACTTTGAGTTGTAAATAATAAACGAAGTGTGATGAGAGCCAAATCAAAGAATGATGCAGTATTCCCAGTTATTTGCTTGAACTTTTGTCATCAATTGAGACTTCTTTGGAAGCTATGTCTGAAAAATTCAGGAGGATATATAGATATACATGTATGTCAGTATGGCAAATAACTACAATTTAGTGCAGATCGGTGGTTGGCAAAATACAGTATAAAAATGAATCTTACTAGTATTGTCTAGTCTAGTTTTGCCGATAGTCATCATCTACAGGGAGTCACTGTTAGTGTAGGTGTCGAGAGGACAGAAACTACATGGAATGCTCAATTAGATGACGATAGTGCTAGGAGGAAGGCGAGGGCAGCGTCTTATCAGCAGATGTTTCAGTGGCAACCTCCATTTCTGCAAATTGTTCTATAGACTTGTCAATACATATCTACAGCCACTCTAGAAATTGTAATTTTAAGCGTTACACGATTGTATTTTGAGACAAATGTATGCTGACGATTACTAGTAAAATATGATTTTTTTTCCTTTTTGCCCAACAGCTCCAGAGAAGTTCCTCCTGTTCAGCCAGCGCAACTCCATCAGTCGTATAACCTTTGACTACAAGGATAGTCCGGACATCATCCTCCCGATCCACGGCGTCCGCAACATCCGACGGATCGCCTACGACTTTGACGAGAAGCGAGTTTACTGGATAGACAAGAGCAGTAATGATATCAAGAGGGCGTATGATAATGGCATTGAGGTAGGTTTTAGTTAAATGACGAGTCCATCCGAACAAAGAGTTGATTTCAATAAAAAGAGAAAAATCCAACAAGCATAAAACTGAAAATTTCACCAAAATCGAATGTGAAATAAGAAAGTTACGATATTTAGAAGTCATATGCACATCCTTGTCGGTATGCAAATGAGGGGACTGATTAAATACTTTTGTATTTAATTATCTGAAATATTCTATTTTTCATTCCTCATTGTTCTGTGAAACAAAGTATTTTCCTGAGGCTAACATTAATCTCTTTTTGCTCCTAAAATTTGCAACAATCATTCATTTTCTGTTTCGTTTCTTACTCTAAAAAAATTGACTGTGGATATAACACAAATAAAAAAAAGAACTACATGTATTTCAACCAAATATTGCTAATTTGCATGTTTGAAAAATTATTTTTCTCTTTTGTGTTGCCAATTTGGTAGTTCAAGCTAAACTCAAGAGCTTGCATCATGCAATGATTTCCACAGAAAGTCTTTAAAATCATATTAAATTAATAATAATATTAGCCGTATATATCCAGGGTAGCCAATTAAGTTCAGAACCACTAGATAACGAAGCGCCCAATGTGTCATTTTACAGGGATTTTGTATGTGAAAATTTACACCCAGCTTAATTCATCCCTTTTTTTGTATGCAGCAACGTACCTTCATTGCCAATCCTGGCGGGGGTGCGCCCTTTGAACCCACAGACATGGCCATCGACCCTTACAGCCGCCTCCTCTTCTGGACATGCGCCAATCAGAGCACGATCAACGTCACGCGGCTCAACGGCTCGGCAGTGGGTGTGGTCGTAAGCGATAAGCTTCAGAAGCCACGCCTCCTTGCTCTTATGCCGGAGAAGGGGTAAGTAAACAGATAGCCAATACCTTCATATAGGAATTGTGACAAAGATATATATGTAAGGGTGTTTTATTTTTGTTATACATATACCAAGCTACTGAGTTGGAAATTCGAGAATTTCTTCAAGAATTCTGGCAGCAGTCCGACGATCCAAGGCTGGTCAAAATTGCTGTCGGGCCAGTAACTATTTAAAAATAGCCAGATTTACTGATATGATGCAAATCTTTTTTTCTTTTCACTGAATAAATAATCATGTTTGCATATATTCCATCCCAGAATGGAACCTTCTTGGTGAGGATGTCAGAAATTCTAAAGACGTAGGAGTATTCAAACTCAAACTTGAAAGTTTGGATATCAACACCCTTGTCTCCAAAGCACACTACCAAAATTAACTGTGTTTAGCGCTTGACCCCTAAACCCAAACGTACATGACAACCATATGCTGGTGATTGTACGTCAACGGACAGATACGATATTTAGGATGAACATTAATTGTTAATGATATTATTATATTTGAATAGGTTGGGCAAGAGAAAATCATATCTGTACAAATGTGGAGGAAAATGAGTAATGTAGCAATTTTTGGCCTCAGTGTTCCAATTTGTGTAGATTTCTTGAGTTTCTGGCTTTATAGGGGTGAAGTGTGAGAGGAAGCATATTCTGAAAAAAAATCCAAAGAAATTCAGTTGTTATCATTATCTTCTTTCCCACGATAGGTTAATGTTTTGGACCAACCACCGTCTGTTACCGAAGATCGAACGTGCTGCCCTCGATGGCGAGGACCACATGGTCATCGTGACGGAGGGTCTAGGTCGGCCACGAACCCTGACTGCTGATTATCGCAGTGAGAGGATATATTGGATTAGTCAAGAGCTGGATTATGTCATTAGTACTACAATCACAGGTGATTTTCAATTTCCAATACCCATTTCAAATTCCAATGTCTAGTTTCCAATTCCAAATGTCCTTTCAGTTTCAATTTTCATATAGATTGTTACATCAGGTTCAATCACATTTGCATTTCAAATTTCAAATCTAATGTAGATTCAAATTCACACTCACCATATGTAATTAAATTCAGTATTGGATTTCAATTTTCATTTCAATTCAATTTCAATACACTTCAAGTTTGATTTCAATTAAATATGAATTTACAATCTTCCATTTAAAATATGTAATTTACCATTATGAATTTCAGTTAAATTTTGTTTGTCTATTTTACACTTATTTCTCTCTGTGTTGGTGCTCTGTTTATCACATCTTGGTCTTAGGTTCATCGAACCCTCTTACCAGGCATGAACTTCTTTGTTCGATTGCTTGATTAGAAAATTAATTTCAACTTGTTGAAATAGTCCATGGAATGGAATTTAAAAGTTGAAACTTGAAAATTGAATTCTTTTTCACATCTGCAGGCAAGGAAGTGCTTAGATTGACCATTTAGTTAGCAGGTCCAGTTGGTCTGACCATTAATAATCACTGGATTTTAATTTTTAAAATTTGAATTGTTTCCAAAATTTCTGCTTGCAGGCAAGGATGTGCTAAGACTGACCGTTGAGTTAGCAAGTCCAGTTGGTCTGACCATCATGGATGACTATCTCTACTGGGTTGACCGTAAGGCTGAGGCGGTCAAGCAAGCAGACAAGCTGGATGGAAACAACCAGTACAAGGTCAAGGGTCAGATGGTGAGCTTGACCGATGTCCTGGCGGTTGACGGCAATTTGATAGGTGAGAATTCTTCCATCCACTTGTGGGCAATAAAAGCATTATCATTGAACAATTTATACATATTACAAAAAAGGAAAAAAATGAAAGAAGTGTGAATGATATAGGAGATGGCCACTTACCAAAAATATTTTGAAGGTATATTTTTTTTATTTATATTTTATTATCATTTTAATTTTTTATCATTGTGTTCTTTAGAAGACCATCCATGCCTTTTTGACAACTACGGATGCTCTCATCTGTGTATCATCTCACCCGATGGGGGCGCTAGATGCTCCTGCCCTCTCAACTTGGTCCTGGACGAGGACGAGAAGACGTGCGTTGAACCGCCGACCTGCGCACCGGACGCCTTCAGCTGTGTGTCGGGGAACATTGCATGTATCCCGATTGGCTGGCGCTGTGACGGGTTCTCAGAATGCGAAGATGCCAGTGATGAAATGGATTGTGGTATGTGTTTGTCTGAGCTATTCTGAACTGCAACAGCAAAAGAAATAGAAAAAAGGAGAACTAACACAACAACCAAATTTTTAATCATTCATTTATTACATGTACAGTCAAATCTATCTTAGCATCCACCTGTGTATTGAAAATTTGTCTTTTATGGCCACCATAACTTTCTCTCATTTGTAAGGTGTATTCTTCTTCTTTAATTAGCTTCAAAGGGCTCTGCAGCCTCTCTTGAAGATAGAAACTGTCTACTTGAGATCGATGGTCACTTCTTGTATGCCTTGGGTTTCCTTTATTGACCAATTTAACGATATCTAATTAAAAAAAGAACTTTATATATTTTCAGGTACAGTGTGTTTAACTGAATAACATGTTATTTGTGATTATCTCCAACTGATAAAGTTGCAGTATTTTAGTCTTATTCAAACTGTGTGTGTATCTGTGTTAGTGGTTTTCAGTGTGGTGATTTTTCAGCGTAGATTGCAAGATTTCACACAGATTTAGATTTATGTAAATAATCCAGGGCTAGACCTACCATAATATGGTGACTGACAATTAACTTTGATTTTAAAGACTTTCTGATGAAATCATTGTTTTGCTGAAACTACTCATCTTTAGCTTTAATGATCAATCTTGGAAAAAAAATGATGAACCACAGCATTTATATTGTGCCATGTTTCTGTCAAAACATTCAAAGGTGCTTGCTTATTCAATTACATTAATCACTACACATCTGCTGAAACAAGTGAGGTTTGAGGGACGATTTGAAGTCAATTTCAGATTGAAGAGTTACCAACTACCCTTAAAGAAACCTAAACTTTATTTCATCTCTTCTATACAGTCGAATGTGATGTTGGCGAGTTCAAGTGCAGCGGGATCCAGTGCATCGCTCTTTCTCTGCGTTGTGACGGGAAGCCCGACTGTCTCTACGGTAACAGCGATGAAGAGCAGTGTCCGCAGTGTTCCAACCCGCAGTCTTTCCCTTGCCTGAATGGTCAGTGTGTGGTCAAGCAGGGTACGGAATGTGATGGGATCATCGACTGTGTGGACGGGAGCGATGAGCACGCTGGCTGCTGTAAGTCCTCTCTTTGTATTATAATGATGCTACTCAACCCGGGGGGGGGGGGCACTCAACTATATTGCGACCATAAAACTTGTTAAAATGGTACTTTTTGCTGATCATGGCATATCACTCACATGACACATAAAGGTGTCAAAAAGGCTAAATTGGGCAAGAAGGGTAGGGATGTGGGGTTTTAGCATAGATTTCACAAAGTAAAGTTTTGTGTCTATGTACCAGATTTAGATCTATGATGATATGGTGACAGTTACCCTTGATTCTAAAATCTTTGTAATGAAATTGTTCGCTCCAGCTGCAATGGTTAACCTTATTCTCTTCAGCTTTCATTGGAAATACATGCATTTTATCACATGATCAACTTTTTACCAGGATAAGTATCAGTTGTAACTTACTTGCAGCCTTCTTTAAACAACAAAATCAAATATTTCCTTTCAATCTTTTTCTCTCCAGACCTATCACCTAGCGACATACCACCCGGCTACACCCCGCACGGCGGGAGAAGGATGAACACCGCCCTCGTTGGTACGTTGGTGGCAGCCTTCTCCCTGGCCATCATGGTGATCGGGACCTTCTTCCTGTGTCGGCGACGTTGCATCCAGCAATCAGGAAGCCAGGAGGATTATGGGACTCCGACCGACCAGAACTTCTCGACAGTCCTCATGTTGAATCAGCTTGGCAAAGAACACATCACCCACAAATACCTCAGTAAGCTTTCAGGATTTGGGATTTTTTTTCGATAGTTGGGGGAAAAAATGTATCTTGTATATATTATATACAGTGGTGCTAAGTAGTTAGTGAACCCATCATGGAAATGAGAAGATTTCAAGTGTTCAAGTTCTGCCATGTTTTTAGATATTTTATTGAGAAATATTTGTTTTGGGGGGTTAGCTGAACACTCAGCATGAAGGAGTGTATTTTCTGGTGGGTTGACTAAGTTTTTACCATCACAGTATATACTTTTGTTGGTAAAGTTTCAACCACAACTCCAACCTAACTAAATAGCCTTTCAAAGAACATATCACAAGCAAATACTTCAGTAAGTTGTCAAGTTGTGCCAATAGAATATGGGAAGATTTTTCAATTGTTGGATAAAAAAAATTATATTTTGGGGTAATAAAGTTTCAATAATGGATACTTGCGTTTATCTGAGATTTTCTGGTTTTATTCGTATTTGCCTCTCTTCACATAGGTGGAGTGAATGGCTACCTAGTAGGAAGGAATTTTTCTTATGCTTGAGCAGCTGGTCAGGGTAAACTGCTTAAGCTGGGGTAAAAGTATGCAGCACTTAAAAGGGGAACTGTGTGTGGTCTCTCATTGACTGTGTGCTATACATATATAGTCTTAAAAATACCTTTTCAGATATATACTTATACTACAGATAATAAATTGACCTATAATTGTATTTGTGTAGAGAAACTAAAATGTTTTGAGAGGAAAAGTAATTGTTTTGCTACTTGGTAACATAATTTTAACAGTGTAAATGTATTGAGTAGTTAATTAGCATGTTATCATTCAAGTGGGTCTATATTACTAGACTACACTAGCATTATGGGTCAGGAAACTTGGCCAGGTATGAGTAGTTGAGGACTCAAGATGGCGTTATTGGTTCGTATCTGCTTTAAAAACAACATAATCAGGGCTTTTTTTTAATGTCACTGAGGAACATAAAGATTGGTATATTCATAATCCCTCTTCCCCTCCCCCACAGATTCGGGAAGACCCCACCCCAAGTCCACCAACCTCAACTCCTGCTCATCCAAAGTCTCGCCGAAGAGCGGGAGCGGAGGGGAGAGCAGCACGTGTTTCTACGAGCGCAACCTCCCCACGGGGGCCTCCTCCTGCTCCTCCGAGATGTTCAGCTCGACGG
Source organism: Lytechinus variegatus (assembly GCF_018143015.1). NCBI lineage: Eukaryota > Metazoa > Echinodermata > Echinoidea > Temnopleuroida > Toxopneustidae > Lytechinus > Lytechinus variegatus. Next base: position 22,150,713 of record NC_054748.1, on the reverse strand, counting down.
GGACCAGTAATTACCCCAAGGAGACCCTCAACCCCCCTCCCAGCCCCGCCACGGAGCGATCCCACTGCACCACGGAGATTTACTATGCCCCCGTTCCCAATCCATCCCTCAGTAACTTCAGACCTTATAGGTAAGTGATGCAGTTGGAATAATCAAGGACCATTTCATGATCCAGGTGGGTGTTTCATAAAGCTGTTCGTAAGATACGAATGACTTTACGCACGACTGGTGATCTTTTCTTATGCTATAGGATATCTCTATGTAATTGAGTTATTACATAAATAACATTTTCCAGTCTTGCGTAAAGTCGTTCGTAACTTTACGAACAGCTTTACGAATCACCCACCTGTTTGTGTGTTCTGTTCACCTTTGCATGAGGTTTGGTGACCTTTTCTTCATCTTGTGTACTAAATCAGATTTTAAATAATTTTAGTTTTGGGCTGAGGTTGTACCCAGTTCAGGTCATTTTATTTCATGCAGCCATAATGAAATGTACTTTCCTAGGATGTATTAATAGAAACAAAATACCCCTCCCCCATTTTTTTTATCTCTCAAAGTTGAAGGAAAGGAAGATTTACCATGTTTGGTGAAATATGAAATTCTTTGAATAATATTATACAACTCAAACGAGTGAAACATATTAAACTTGTAATACAGGTATTGATAGTTCTTTCTTATTATGCAGTCAAGCAAAGATCTGGTAACAATCTTTTGTTTTCTCTTTATGTTCACCCTTGCAGACATCACAAATTATATTCCACCAAATATATTCCACCTCCGCCGACGCCGTGTTCGACGGACATCTGCGAAGACAGCGAGCCCTACTCAATGGGAGGGGCCGCAGCCGCGCCGCCAGTGCCGCATCATAAATACACAAACATTTCAAAATCACGGCGGAAAAAGGGCAAGTACAGCCATTCGAACATTGCCAATCCGGAGGCGGTGAACTATGATTCTGAACCCTATCCGCCCCCGCCGACGCCGCACAGCCAGTACTTAAGCGACAATTTTGACAGTTGTCCGCCGTCGCCGTCGACGGAGCGGAGTTTCTTCAACCCGTACCCACCACCGCCCTCCCCCGCCACGGACTCAACGTAGCACAGAAAGAAAGCACAAAAGAGACTTTATATTTTCTACATGCACTTGGAAGATTTTAATAAACGGGTTATTTCATCGAGCGGAGACCATATCGCTTCTGGAAAGTCTTTGAACTATGACCTACATGAAGAAAGACAGTTGACCTCTAACCTACTTTCATGCAAAAGGTCAAAGAACTTTATGAGCGGTCGAAGGATATGAGATTTTTATTGCACTGACTGGGAGAGCCGGCCATGACTATTGTTTATATTAAAATCTATATCAGGGATATACATATATGATATATATATTTTTTTTGTTTTATATATTGTATGCTGGTGGGAAAAAGACCAAGTTTGGAAGCGTTGTAACCAGCACGAATTCAAGCATCTCAACTAAGCAAGTTTATTTATTTCTCAACTATGTGATTTTACTTGTAATGCACCAATGACAACTGCTAGCTACCCGCTGTGAGCATCCGTCAATTTGATCAGTCCTGCGTTTGATACATCGTTTTTTTGTTTCGTCATCGTTCGTTGAATTGAATCGTCAAATTTCCCTTGGAGAAAATCGTTTAAATTTTTCAAGAATGTACTTGCTTTTCATGTGGATAAGGATTTGTGTCGCACCAGGATGTATTTTGGAAAATTCTGTCATTGCATCCAACTGTGTTATTGCAAATGTAAGGAACCGACCCATCGTGAGCATTTGCTTTCATCCAATCACGTACAAGGATTTCAGTAGCTTATAACAGCGAGCATCCTACAAATCTCGGGGTGTTGTGATTGATACATCATTTGAGATTCATCATCCTCAGGTTCCTGTCATGTTTGTTCACTTACTGAGAAAATCGATAAATTCAGGAGTATGCTCACTTATCGTCTGGATCATCATCAGCGTGTCAGCAAGATTTAAAGGAAATACAAACTAGCAGCAGTCATGTATAGCACCAGCTCAAGTCCTCAACTACACAAATCTGACCAGGCTTCTTACCCACAATCCAGTATTCTTAGCAGAGTAGTCTTGTAATACAGACCATCATAAAACTGTGTAAGTTACAAATGACTTCATGCACGACTGGTGATCCTTCCTAAATGATATCCTTATGTAACTGATTTACATGTAGCACTTCAGAACATGTTCCAGTCTTGCTTAAAGTTGTGCGTAACTTTACGAAAAGCTTTTTTATGAAACACCACCCCGGAATGATAACACTCTAATTCGTAAAATGTTCCCAAGATGTTTATAGCTGAGTGATTACCAAAGCAGGTTATAGCAATCAAATACCCACCTCATATGAAAACATAGAAAGGAGAGTCAATGAACAAAGATGTACTTTTTATTTTCACCCAGTACTAGACCTCATAAAAACCACCTCAATCTTTATCTTTAATCACGAATGTAATTTTGTTCTTAAATATGCACTACTTAGAGAGTTGCCAACTATTACCAATTTTCAGTCATTAGTAATGAAAAGAAGAATACTAATGATTTGATGCAGAATACTTATTTCCAAAGTTTCAGTTTAATGTTCTGTCCTACGCTATTTCTTTGAAAATACAAATTTCCTCATCAATTGATTTTCAGCTCTTAGAATACTGAAATGTTCTTATTCAGGTCAATAGGTCTGTACTTAGATTATATTGTAGGTTATAACAAGAATGTGACGTATGTTGGCGGCATTCTAATATTCTGTGGTGCTGTATTTTGTTATCTTTTTTTTTTAAGAAGACACGAGGTAAAAGACTTCATGTCATTGAGAACATGATTACAGATCAAGCCCATAATAGTAAAAAATGTGTGATTATGGAAATATTTTTAGACCGTTATATGAGAGAGATAGAAAGAGAGAGAGAGAGAGAGCAAAAGGGGGGGGGGGCAGGAGAAGAGGAGAGACACATACACACCAAGAAAAGGAAAAGAGATCCACTCTATATGAAATTAGTGATGCTCCAAATCTGATCCAAACAAAACTTCACAATCGAGAATTGTTAGAACAGTTTCTAGACATATCACCAGAAATATATTTGGGGTATATTTTTGCCCAGTTCTGTATTCATTGATCTCCCTTGAAATATCTGTTTTGTTAGACTAGTAATATATGAGCTTTACTCCATTCATTATTTATTCCCAGGGCAGCCGAGTTTTCGACATTTTTGTTGCATCGGTATCATTATATTATTATTCATTTTGAAGATTGCCTTCTTGTTTTTACATTTTCTCAGATCCTTGTTGCGTTCTTCCTCCCCTTGGCAATCTTTGAATATATATTCAGTTCTTTTTTCATTTCTTTATATCTTCTTTTTTGGGGTTTTACCTCCGATTCATGTTTCTTTTGAGTCTGTCTTTCTTTTTTTTAAACCTGAGAGTTGCATATCTCTCTCCAGCTTTCCCCTTCTCTCCCTCTTGTCCCTGTTCTCTTCCATCAGATAAAGCTTTCATTCTTTTTCCACACCTTTACTTTTTGCTTCCTTTAAGAAAAATACTTTTTTCATTTAACACCTATCTTCCATGCACACACCTTTGTTTTTTTGTATTTGTATTCACATTATGACCTGACAATCAGTCTAATATTTTTGTTATGTGATGAAAAATAAAGTTATTACCGTGAAATTCTGCGTTTCTGATTTCCTAGACCTTTTTCACATTAACGGATTCAGAAATGCGTATTTTACAGTGCCCTTTGTTTGGTTGCTATAACCGAGAACAAAATAATACTAAAAATTGCTACATGTATGAATGTTAAGTTTTATTCATTATTTCTAAATGAAATAATAAGATTTTTACATTGTTCTAAGAGCTAGACACTCTTTTCAACACTCTTTATTCTTCCTCCTCCTCATTTGTTTTCTTACTAAACTTTTATAACTTGAAAATAATCAGTGATCACCCCCAACTTATTAATAATTATGAGTACTAGGAGGACACCCCTATAAATTATTTTCAGTACACTCTTTGAGAAGTACATTTTTTAGTACTAAAGCTAGGTTGTATGTAATTATTAAATGTTGATGATTTGCCCCTAAATATATGTCTACCTCAGAAATTACGGTGAATGATTGTAGTTGCAAATTCTATTTGGATTTCCCTTCAGCTATTGAAATCAATGGTTATTTTGCAATGTGGATGAATAACTGAGTTTTGGTCAAATACTTGCAGACTGATCATTACTTTGGAGTAAAATTATGGAGACAATATCCCCATGGTAAAGAAGTGAATTGAAAGATGTTAAAGGACAAGTTCACCCCAACAAAAAATTGATTTAAATAAAAAGAGAAAATTCCAACAAGCATAACACTGATTTTTTTAATCAAAATCAGATGTAATAAAGAAAGTTATGACATTTCAAGTTTCGCTTAATTTCACAAAACAGTTATATGCACATCCTGGTCTGTATGCAAATGAGGAGACTGATTACGTCATCCGCTCACTATTTCTTTTGTATTTTATTATATGCAATATGAAATATTCTAATTTTCTCCTCATTTTGAAGTGAAACAACAATTAATTCCTCCCTGAACATGTGGAATTACCATCGTTTAATACGATATGGTTTAGTCAAGTTGGTCCTTATTATCAAATCTGTAAAAAACGAAATATTGTATAATTTAAACAATGAAAAACAAAAGAAATAGTGAGTGAGGGTCATCATGGACTGTCTCATTTGCATTTCTCTGAGTTGTGCATATAAATGTTTTGTATAAAAAATAAGCAAAATTTAAAATGTCAGAACTTTCTTATTTCACATCCGATTTAGATGAAATTTTCAGCGTTAAGTTCATTTGATTTTACTTAATTTATTCAAATCAACATTTTTCTGGAGTGGACTTGACCGTTAATTATCACTTCGATTGAAATTATGGGTTGTCTCACATTTCGGGATCCTCTTTATCTTGCATGTACTATTTATTGAAATTTTAGGATCCTCTTTAGTATCCATGTCTAGTACCCCTTTCATAAACTCAATTATGCGGCTAATAGCAGCATAATTTGGTCGTAAAATTGGAGGAGGACCAGAGTTATCCGCATTATTTTGATGCTGCTATTTCCGCTTAATAGCAGCATCGGGACAAGATTTTGAGTTTATGAACGCATTTCCAAATGCGGATAATTGCCATGGTGCGGTCACAAGGTCACCCTTTTCCAACTTAACCGCATCGGAGGGGGCGTGTCCAGTTTTCATGACGATTATCCGCCTTTTTCAGGATGGGCGCTCGTAAAAATAATGCGGCTTATTTTCGGAGTGTGTGAACACAATTTTTATTGAATTATGCGCATTACTCTTAGGTGGCTAATTGGAGGATAGGTTTATGAAAGGAGTATTAAAGTCAGATTTCAAGCAAATGTTTTTTTTTATGTGTGTATTCATGAAGATCAAGGGAAATTTCGCTGCATTTTATACAATTTTTAAAAAAATTCAAGCATCTTCATTGTTCGTATTTTATATATATACAAAACGCCCTTTTTAATGATAATGCTTCTTTATGAAAACTTTTGATAACAATTAATGTAAGCATGACTAATGTGGATGTGTATGATTTTAGAGACTTTTTAATCGAAATAACATCTGGCTGATCTAAAGTCATTATAACAAAAAGGCTAGCTTTTTATCATTTGAAAATTATTTAATTATTTTAACAAATGGCTGATCTAAAGTCATTATAACAAAAGGGCTAGGTTTTTATCATGTGAAAATTATTTAATTTAACCAAAAAAAATCTTTTTGTCAATTGATACTTTAAAATCTCTATACATTTTAATCTATTTTTTTTCTCTTTGTCATTTTTTAAAAGACAAATTTGTGTGATACTGTGTTTTTGATAGTTTTTTTTATACCTCTGGTTATATATAGGAAACAATTATGCACTGAAATTTGTACAATTAATTGTCCTTATCAGAATTAGATGTATTTTTAAAAACCTTTAAAAAATCAAAGGACATGGTTTAAATTATAATTTTTTTCTCTCTTTGAAAAAAGGCTATTTATGCTTAACATCCTGTAATAATTATCAAGACCCATGGTCTTAAAAAAATCATTAATTATTGTCTTAAATGATTCTTTCTACATAAGGATATTTGAATCAGATATGAATGTTGAAAGTTTCATTTAAAATCATCGTGTATACACCGTTTTGTGTATTCACAATTTTATGATTTTGCAATGTGTATGGCGCCCTCTATAGTCGGTTCGTATTCATTTTTAACAGTACCGTTTAGTGAGTAAGTTTCAACTGCCAAATTATTTTATGCTCGTTTTTTTTTATTATTTCATGAATTATGTTGTAAGATATTGAAAAGCGATGATTAATTCATCTTAGTATTATTGATATTATTCTCTTGTACATTGTCTATGTACGTATGTGATAAAAAAGAGTTTATACATTTTGTATGAAAGGAAATCACAGCAGTTCAATGTAGTTTTTCTATTTGGTCCTTTTAAGTGATTGTAGTGGTGGGTGGGGGTAATGATGATGATGATGATGATTTGATGATGATGATGGTGATGATTATGATGATGGTGATGATAATTTGATGGTGATTGTGATGATGATAATGGCGATGATGATTTGATGATGATGATGTAAATTTCTGACGACGATGATGATGATAATGATGGCGGTGATGATTTGATAATGATAATGACGATGATGATGGTGATGAATGTTGATGCTGATGAGGCTGAACATGATGGTGATGATGATGTTGATGATTGATATTTAGTCCTTTATAAGTGATTGTATTGGTGATGATGATGGTGATGGTGATGATAATGACGATCATGATGATGATGATGATGATGATGATTGATGATGATGATGATGATTGATGATGATGATGATGATGATGATTGATGATGATGATGATGATTTGAATATGATGATGATGGCGATGATTTGATGGTGGTGATGATGATAATATTGATGATGATGATAATGTTGGCGATGATTTTATCATTTTTTTTTACCAAATCATGATACAATCATAGATGACATTATACATGGTAAAAACAAACACTACAGAATGGAGCAGTGCTACATGCTGGTCAGGGTGATAAAAGCATATAATAAATAGCTGTTGCTCGGAAGCATGTCACCCCTATTACAACCGATAATGTCGCACCAACGCATAATGTCGCATCAACGTATAATGTCGCAGTTTGCGACATTATGCCAAGAGCATCCGACGCATAATGTCGCAGTCAACGCATAATGTCGTAGTTTTCTAACGCATAATGTCACATGTCGCAACGCATAATGTCGCAGCAAATTGTCAACGCATAATGTCACATGTCGCAACGCATAATGTCGCAGCAAATTGTCAACGCATAATGTCACATGTCGCAACGCATAATGTCACAGCGGTATTTTCTTTAGGACTCGAGCTACAGATAAGATATAAAATATGCTTTCACTTACTATTTTGAGACGAAATGGTAATTAGACGAAATGGTTATTGGACTATGTTGATAGTTGACTAATGGTAGACGAAATGATATCAGACCATGCGATAGTGGGGAAAAAGGCAGAAGACGAAATGGCAATAAACCGATAAATATCCATACAAAGAGTGATCCTGATTTCCAAATAATTCCTTTCTCTTTCTCGTGTCTCAAAATACTAAGTGAAAGCATATTTTATATCTTATCTGTAGCTCGAGTCCTAAAGAAAATACCGCTGTGACATTATGCGTTGCGACATGTGACATTATGCGTTGACAATTTGCTGCGACATCATGCGTTGCGACATGTGACATTATGCGTTAGAAAACTACGAAAAAAGGCTATTTATGCTTAACATCCTGTAATAATTATCAAGACCCATGGTCTTAAAAAAAATCATTAATTATTGTCTTAAATGATTCTTTCTACATAAGGATATTTGAATCAGATATGAATGTTGAAAGTTTCATTTAAAATCATCGTGTATACACCGTTTTTTGTATTCACAATTTTATGATTTTGCAATGTGTATGGCGCCCTCTATAGTCGGTTCGTATTCATTTTTAACAGTACCGTTTAGTGAGTTAAGTTTCAACTGCCAAATTATTTTATGCTCGTTTTTTTATTATTTCATGAATTATGTTGTAAGATATTGAAAAGCGATGATTAATTCATCTTAGTATTATTGATATTATTCTCTTGTACATTGTCTATGTACGTATGTGATAAAAAAGAGTTTATACATTTTGTATGAAAGGAAATCACAGCAGTTCAATGTAGTTTTTCTATTTGGTCCTTTTAAGTGATTGTAGTGGTGGGTGAGGGTAATGATGATGGTGATGATGATGATGATGATGGTGATGATTATGATGATGGTGATGATAATTTGATGGTGATTGTGATGATGATAATGGCGATGATGATTTGATGATGATGTAAATTTCTGACGATGATGATGATGATAATGATGGCGGTGATGATTTGATAATGATAATGACGATGATGATGGTGATGAATATTGATGCTGATGAGGCTGAACATGATGGTGATGATGATGTTGATATTTAGTCCTTTATAAGTGATTGTATTGGTGATGATGATGGTGATGATAATGACGATCATGATGATGATGGTGGTGATGATGATGATGATTGATGATGATGATGATGATGATGGTGATGATGATTTGAATATGATGATGATGGCGATGATTTGATGGTGGTGATGATGATAATATTGATGATGATGATAATAATGATGAAGATGAATATTGATGATGATGATAATGATGATGAAGATGAATATTGATGATGATGATGATGAAGATGAATATTGATGATAATGATGATGAAGATGAATATTGATGATGATGATAATGATGATGAAGATGAATATTGATGATGATGAAGATGAATATTGATGATGATGATGGTGATGATGATGAATATTGATGATGATGATAATGATGATGAAGATGAATATTGATGATGATGATGATAATGATGATGAAGATGAATATTGATGATGATGAAGATGAATATTGATGATGATGATGGTGATGATGATGAAGATGAATATTGATGATGATGATAATGATGATGAAGATGAATATTGATGATGATGATAATGATGATGAAGATGAATATTGATGATGATGATAATGATGATGAAAATGAATATTGATGATGATGATAATGATGATGAAGATGAATATTGATGATGATGAAGATGAATATTGATGATGATGATGGTGATGATGATGAAGATGAATATTGATGATGATGATAATGATGATGAAGATGAATATTGATGATGATGAAGATGAATATTGATGATGATGAAGATGAATATTAATGATGATGATGATAATGATAATGAAGATGAATATTGATGATGATGATGATAATGATGATGAAGATGAATATTGATGATGATGATAATGATGATGAAGATGAATATTGATGATGATGAAGATGAATATTGATGATGATGGTGATCAGGTGATGATGATGATGGTGATGATGATGATGGTGATGATGATGATGATGATGAGAAGGACAAATAATAGGAAAACGATGCTTGTTTAGAATAAAAGTAAATCCCAATATTCTTGCTAATTTGGACAGAGCATAGTGTTAACAAAAAATACGAAAGAAAAGTTCCCCATCGACAAAATATCTCTTCAAGTTTTATAAAATTGCTTTCAAAAAGTGAGATAACATGCCTCATTCCTGTCATAAAATCATCTACTCCAAGATGCAATCATTCGTCTTTATCATTCTATCAGCTTTAGCACAGATTACTTAATATAAATCATTTTCTAATCCGTTCGGGTTCAGCTTGAATTCTCCCCGAAGTAATTTCACCGATATTTTGCAATCTTTGCGTAAAAATATCTGGCCGGGATTAATTAGAAGCTATGTTTTTTTGGTTATTTTTTTTATGGATTTCACATTTCAAAATCTAAGAAAATTTCTGTAACTCCTAAGGAGGATATTGCGCCAGTATGAGATATTGTCATCCACGCACATTAATTATTATTTCGAATTTAATCGAATCCGGGTGATGTATTATCATGCAGTCACACCTATACATAACCGACTCCAAACCGGTTTATGATTTGCCATTCGAAATAACATTTATTTTCGACCGGTTTCTGTCGGTTTAATTGTCGTCTGACTGTTACGATTCATCCATATCGCTTTCAATGATTATGCCCACCTACTAAAAATGAATTATAATATTTAATAGTTAACAAGGATTTACAAAGGACTTGTATAAATTTTCCCACTCTTCATTTTCTTGTCAATTGAATTTTTGCAAAATCTATGTTTTTTAAATCACGCAATAATAAATATTATGTAGTATATAATTGTAAAATCAAATAAATACAGAGTTATTTTAGAAAACATTTTGAAATAAGAGGTTTATAGTGCACTTTTCGACATTTTTTTTCTTGTAGGAAAAGTGTGATATACATATTTATATAATGGAGGTGCTATCGTTAATGGGAATTTTCATTAAGTTATATTTGTGTTAATATTTCGACATTAGTCTAATGATTATTGCAATTTGAATACGCGTATATCATCAAAATATATGGACAGAACTAAGGTGCACTGATTGAAGAAATAAGTTAAAAATCGATGAAATGTTCCCCAAACCAACTGAATATCATGTTAAAAGCAGTAGAATAAAACCCCAAAATAAACAATAACGTATACAATACAAACGACAACAATACTAACGTCAGCAGCAACAACAATAGCATTGACGAGATTAAAAATTTATTAAAACCATGTGATCGCAGCTTAAAAGCTGAAATGACAGATGTTCTACAATCAAAAGAGAAAACAATAAACTTAACAAATAAGCAGTGTAGCAAAATATTCAAGAAATTACAATAAGAATTCAAAATATTACGGTAGAATGAAAATAATATAGCGGTCATGTGAGATAAGATTTGAATAGCTACATGAGAAGATTCACTTTACTAAAGATTCGAAAGACCGTCTTAGAAGGCTGAGACAACATCAACAACAATGACAACAAAAACAGTACCAACAACTGCAACAACGGCGATGACGAGAAAACTAAAACTAATTCAACAAGAGCAACAACAACAAGAACGAAAACTACAACAACAGATACCAAAAACAAGTGGAAACCGTCATAAGCTTTCGAATTTCCCTACTTGATTATCATGGTTCTATAGGGAAATTATCTAATTCTGTTGTCTAAAATAGCAAACCCCCTTTACTATAGCATGAAGACAAAAATATACCACTATTTATGACACTCTGACTGAAAAGACCGCGGAAACGTTTCATGAGACAATCGGTCAGTGATTTTCACTGACAAATTTTGCTCTGAGCCAATCAGATACGAGTATTTAAGTAGCTTGTAACAAAATAGTAAGTGATATTCATTGACTTTTGTTTCCATGAAAATGCCAGTATGCCAGAAAGCATGAAAAGAGGAAAACGAAAGTGGGAGATTGGTGCGCTGCACACGTTAAGTATCTCGGGAAGTCATGATAATAAGTCATGTGAGATTGACATCATATAATGTTGGATTGTGATGTCATAATGGTTCTAGTTTAGTATGTGAAGGGACGAGCTATATGACTGAAACACAAGTTATCCTCATATGGTTTCCACTTTGGGGAATTACATAGAAAAAAGTGGACAGCAGATTTAAAATTCTTTTAACTGCAAAAGCCACCCCAACGCCGTCCTCGATTCTTGGAAAACTGAGAAGAATAACACATTAAAATGACTGTTATTTTTTTTTATACAACGCTGTTTATTATATAAACCTTATGGTAGTTGTTTGAACAGGTGTTTAAAATCTTAAACAAGATTTTTTTATATATTTCTTTGATTTAATAAAGTAATAATAAAAAAACAATGATAATAATATTGACAATTATAATATTGATAGTAATGACAATAATAATAATAATACTGATACTCATAATATTATCATAAAAATATTTATGATAATAATAATAATAGTAATAATAATAGTTATAATAGTAACATCAATGATTATAATGATACTACTACTACTACTACTACTACTACTACTACTACTACTACTACTACTGATAATGATAATAATAATATAATGGTGATTATATTCAAGAAATCAAAATAATGATATAATAACAATAGTTATAATAATCTATTGATAATGATAATAATAACAATAACAATGGCAACAATAATAATACTAATAATAATGATAATAATAATTCTAAATTTTTTTCAATAATCATCTTAATTAATTTCCATCTCTCGTGCTACAAATCCGAGCTGTATATACAAATATTTTTTTCTTATTTATTGTCAGGCATTAATACCTATTCACCTTAGTTTTCCTTCTAATTTCTATGATTACTTTATATTCACATTTATATTGTGATTTGTAACATATTTCAATACACCTTCCGTCATCTTTGCACTATATTTATATATTTGTGTATATTGTTATTTTGTATTTTTACAAAGGGCCCCTTGAAAACCAGTGTCTGCTGATTGGGCTACCCTTTTAAAATATGTGCAATATTTAATAGATAAAATTAAAATCACTTGACAAATTACAGGAGTCTCTCGCCATCTTTGATGCAAACATGTTTGAAAGTTTGGCAGTCTTGCTTGTTCAAATGTTTCCCATAATTCCTCGCCTTTACAATACGTACACTGGTACGTAAAAAATAAAACCGAGAAGAACTTGTATGTGATTGGTTCGCCTAATGTAACCACGTGATCTTATGGGTGTAGGACTGGGTTACGTAATTCTGCACTCACGATCGGCTTACTAGATTGTCTTGTTTTGATCAGTAAATTTGCGCTTTTTCGTGAAAGTGTATAAAGATGGCTGCGTGGTTTGACTTGAGGTGCACTGGGAAACTTTCAAGCCTCTTTCAAGCCACCCTAGATCAAGGTATTATACCTGCTGAATGGAAGACGGCAAACATTGTCCCCATCTTCAAGAAAGGCGACCGTAGTAAACCAGAGAACTACAGGCCTATCTCTCTGACATCTGTGACCTGTAAGATTCTAGAGCACATCGTTCTTAGTGACGTCATGACCCACCTTGAAGACCACAATGTATTGTCTGATGCTCAACACGGTTTTCGCAAGAAACGTTCTTGTGTTTCTCAGCTGATTCTTGCCGTCCAAGATCTTGCTAGAACCATTGATGACAAGGGTCAACTGGATATGATACTCCTTGACTTCTCTAAAGCATTTGACAAAGTACCGCATGGACGCCTGTTACACAAGCTTCAATTTTATGGAATCCGAGATCACACTCACCATTGGATAGCTGACTTTCTGAGTAATAGGACCCAACGCGTTGTACTGGACGGATCCATCTCCAATACCAGCCAAGTAACATCAGGCGTTCCGCAAGGCAGTGTCCTCGGGCCAATGCTCTTTCTCATCTTCGTAAATGACCTGCCAGAGTATCTCTCCAACAAGTCAACAGTAAGGCTCTTTGCTGATGATTGCATGGTTTATGCCAACATCAAGACAGAGGAAGATGCAATTCGTCTCCAAGAGGACCTCGACTCCTTGCAACGATGGGAGCAAGATTGGCTGATGGAATTCAATCCACAGAAGTGTCAAGTACTTCATGTCACAAATAAGCGCAAACCTATCATCAAGCCTTACTTCATCCATGGACAGACTATATCTGATAAAAATACAGCAAAGTATCTTGGAGTTGAGCTGCAGAGAAACCTCAGCTGGAATCAACATATAAATGCTGTAACCAAAAAGGCCAACTCCACGCGTGCCTTCCTCCAGAGAAATATCCGGCCATGTCCAAGAAAGGTCAAGGAACTGTGCTACAAAGCTCTCCTGCAACCAATCATGGAGTATGCCAGCATAATATGGGACCCTCACACGCAAGCAAATATAAAAAAGCTTGAAATGGTGCAGCGACGCTATGCACGCTTTGTCTGTAATGATCACCGTAGGACAAGCAGTGTTGCAGCCATGTTGAACCAGCTCAAATGGCCAACTTTATAAGAGCGTAGAGCACAGGCCAAGGTGGTGATCTACTGTATTACCAACTCACTCATTGGCATCCCACCTACTTCCTCACTCCATCCACATCTATGCATAGAGGTCATTCTCAGAAGATCCTTGTTCCCTTTGCCAGAACACTTGTCAACCAGAGGAGCTTCTTCCCAGATTCGATAAGACTTTGGAACTCCCTCCCCCAAAGCACAGTTAATTGTACCTCTCTACACATCTTTAAACAAGAGGTACAAAAGACCCAGCTCCGTTAATAACGGTGCTTTTTTTTTTTACTTGCACTCTGTAAGCAATTTTTTATTGGATAATGTACATACACTTGCACGCTGCACTTCACCAGTACGACAATACACCAGACGGTGGACTGTACTGTTTCCAGAAGAAGAAGAAGAAGAAGAAACCCAGCAAGGTACCAGGTTCATGTGCGTGCTGGCGACGCAAACAGTAAGTGATATCATATTTCGTAATTCCCAAGTATATCATAATTATGAACCCTGTTAGCATGGTTGAAATATGTCGTAAATTCCAAATTCATATTTCATATTAGGCAGTCAACCAAGGTGTATTCTAATTTCAACTGCCATTTTGACCTTGCTGCGAAAACAGCACCAAGAGAAAATGATCGAATGTCGTGTATGATCTTCACCATTAATGTAGAAACATGACCATAGAAAAAAATGAAAGAAAGAAAAATGAAGAAAATGTTTATCCTACTTTACATATAGAGTGTGGCAAAAATAGACACTCATTACTTATTGCCAAATAAAACAAGGAATGGAATGGACGGAATAGGGGGGGGGGGGGGAGACTCAAATACAAATTTTCGAAGAAAAGCGAGCGAGCGAAGCGATCAAGCTTGTCATGGGACATTTTCAACACATTAATGTAAAGTTTTCAAAATTTCTGGGGGGGGGGGGGCGTGGCGACCGCCCCCTACCTCCCTCAAATTTGCATTTTTAGTAGGAATGTACAATCATGGGCCTAGGTCCATGGTTCAATGTTCCTTAAACTTGTTTAGTTTGTTTCTTTGTCTTTTTTGTCTTCACACAAGCTTACTTGTTCCCATGGTTTCATTTTTCTCTAATAACAATTGAAAACAATTAATGACCTGCTTCAGTAAAAAAATTAAGTAGAATTAAATGTGTCAGTAAAATGTTTACCCCCAAAGTACCATCATAATCTCACAAAGTTTGTGAAAACACAATTATTTTTTGAGGGTCCAAAGAAAGTGATTAAATTAACCC
>NC_054748.1:22042905-22132905 GCF_018143015.1 Lytechinus variegatus | reverse complement strand
TTTAGCACTTAAAGTGCTTGCATAGTGCCTGCACTACGAGTGCTGTTTTTCTAGTTTAAATTTCAACTAAAAAATCAGCACTCGTAGTGCAGTCATTACGCAAGCACCGTAAGTGCTAAATTAGCACTTCATTTTTTACAGTGTAAATGCCAAATTTGGGTTAGCCTAACGCTAAACCGGTGTTGTTTCAAAACCTTTCTGGTGTGCATGGACGGACATAGATACGAGGCTGGTGTTTAATTAACACCGGCGTTTTTGCAGTGTAGATGGTTGGGGGGGGGGGGGGGTGTGGAGAGGATGAGGTGAAATCAGGGGTCCGTTGCATAAAACTTTTTATCTGAGAAAACTCTGGTTGTTTTTACCAGAGTGTTTGCCCTGTGTTAAAGTCAATGGCAGCAATCAGACTAACCTTAGTTTTCAGTTTTTACCCGAGTTTTCTCAGGTAAAAAGTTTCATGCAACAGGGCCCAGACGGAGGTGCTGTGGTCTAGTGGTCTTAGGAGATTGATTGGAGATCCAAGGATCGGGGTTCGATTCCCGGCACGGCACGTATGTCCTAGAGAAAGGCATTTAAACTACATTGCTGTTCTATCGTATATCAAATAAATGGAAAATGTTATATGCATTATGATTACCAATGTGTGGGCTTGTTCTTTAGAAAAGAAGAAGATGGGTTAAGATCGAAGGGGAAGGGGTGATATAGGAGGGGTAGGGAGGTGGTGGATGAGATGGGAGGGGTGGGGTGGGGGTAGAAATGGGATTGGAGGAGGATGGGGGAGGGGAATGGGTGAGATTACCTATATTATGATGATTTTCTATGCAATTCCTATGTGAATGATTTTAATTGGTTTTCTGTGTGTGTGTGCCATGTATACTGATATTGAGACTTGTAAAACTTGAGCTATTCAGTTTTTACTGCAAAACACGTTTTGGGTTTTTGTGTTAAAAAAAAATAACCGTGAACTTGAATTGAATTAGAAGAGGAAGTGGGGGTGGATGGGAAATGAAAGGAAATGTATAAAAGAAGTGAGAGAAGGACCGTGAATGCGCGTGTGTGGGGGATGGAGAGGGGATAATGGGGGGGGGGGGGGTGGAGGTAGGGGGTAGGTGAGGATAGCATAATGGAAAGGGAGGGAGAATGAGAAGCGAAGAGGAGGATAGAAGGAGACAGGGGATGTAGGCCGATTGTAGGAGGAAGAACGAATGGAAGTGAAACAAATGGTGTCAGTGGAAATATCCAATATTTTATCATTTTTAATTTCTATCAAAACATTAAAAAAATGTATACAAGTATTATGATTTTACCCTTTAATTGCGTTACAAATTGCTTGATCTATAAGCTTATTGAAAGCCTTAGAAAGACAAAAATCTACAATTAGTAAAATAATAAACCACATACACTTCAATGATGTGAATCAATAATTGATATTGTTATTATCAATAATAGAAATGTTATTGATATAGAGCCATTAGAAATAGGCCAAGTTTATTTTGTGAAGGCTGGCGGGAAAGAGCGATTGTGACGTCACACAAGAGCAGGACAGTGACATCACATTCGTGGAGGAGAGAAATGGCACCGTCACACCAACGAAACTGACACCAAACTGTCCCGATGGTATGCCATTGGAAATAACCTAATAGCCTTGATCGGTCTGATATAAAGTGTGACAGTGTAGCGTCAAAAAGAAAGATCAGGGTCCGGTAACACAAAGGTTAACGATTAATCGTAGGATTGATTTTTACGACTGATTGTATACTGCAGTCAATGCAATCAATCGTAGAAAAATGTTCTACGATCATTGCTAAGCTTTGTGTTACAGGTCCCAGGAAATGAATTGATGGTTAGAAAACAGCGCTGCATTGGGTGGCTTAGTATTGGATATACTATAATACTATAAGAAGAGGGGGGGGGGGGGGGTGAAAAGAAGGAAATCAATCACAAGATAAATGACTTTGGGACCTAACATTGATTGCAGTTGACTCTGATGAAGAAAGACAGAGAGAGAGGGGGGGGGGGCAATGAGAGGGAAATATTTAAAGAGGAGTGAGAATGTGAAAGAGAAGAAGAAGAAAAAAGAAGAAGAAGAAACAAGAAGACGAAAGAGGAGAAGAAGAATGAAGAAGGAGGAGAAGAAGAAAACTAAGATGACAGAGAGATATATTGATATAGAGAGATGTTCACATAGATAGATAGATAGAGAGACATACAGATAGATAGACAGATAAATAGATAGATAGACAGACAGACATATAGATAGAGACTTTGCCCTTGACTTTTGTTAGGAGGATGATAATAAAATGAGCCTGGAATAAAGATAAACAAAGATGGACAATGAATAAACATGTGCATTTTTTTACCGCGGAGAAAATATACAATAGTCGTGTGGAAATAAAAACATAATTTAGACGATACGTGAAATGTGAAGAGGAAGAACATGAAGAGGAAGAGGAATTAAAGAAACATTAAAAGATGCAAAATAATGCTCCTTGAGGGAGGGGGCGGCAGATATCATTGCGACATTTATCGGTGCGTAGGCGGGGCCTCTCAAGAGCAATACAGATGATGAATGTTAAACCGTTAAATTGCGTTGAATATTCGCACTGTAGATTTGACGAGGTAAAACAAATGGGAAGAAGATGAACTTGAATCGAGATTTTTTGGGGCCGTGGACTTAATGAGTACTAAACTAAAGGCTCTGTCCCCGTGACCGATGGACACAAAACGTATATGCATAGGGGACGAACGGACGAGCAAAATTTCGGGGGTGGCTCCATCCGTTTTCATCCGCCCCAGAAATTGACAAAATTTGCGAAAATCACCGTGACTGGATGCTACGATGGATAGAACGTATGAAACACGTATGCAACGAGTACACAACGGATGCATAACGAGTACACAACGGATGCATAACGAGTACACAACGGATGCATAACGAGTACACAACGGATGCATAACGAGTACACAACGGATGCATAACGAGTACACAACGGATGCATAACGAGTACACAACGGATGCATAACGTTTTCCAACGGATGGCACGATATTTTTTTTAACGTTTTACATCCTCTCTGCATCCGTAAGTGCACTGAGACCGGGGCTCCGTAACACCAAGACTAGCGATCAATCGCTAAATGAACTGGCCAATCAATATCAATGTTATACGCGCAGTTGGTTTAAAATACTGGCCAGGGACCAATCAGTGCGGTTCTTTCACATTTGCGATTCATCGCAAACCTTTGTGTTACGGAGCCCGGGTCTTTAGTGGAGAATAGACCAATTACTGATCAAGGTAGACCAAACAGAAAATAGACCAAATTGATATAAGACCAACTGGGTTTAGCCCATTAGACTATATTCGAACACCTGCTTGCAGACCAATCGAATATAACCCACACACCTCGCACACACCCGCACCTTCACCCACACCCACCCCACTTGCGCACGCAAGCACGTATTACACTGTATTTTGAAATGCAGTTATTATTGTGAAACTATGAAAAAGGTAGCGCCCATCCCATCCATGATTTTGTTTTGTAACGATGACCTTTTTTATGAATAGAAATCAAGGTATTGTGTAACCCGGGAAATAACAAAGGGGAGTCCCCCTCCCACACATTTTAAAATCCTTCAATGGCGGTCATCTTTGTGCACACACTTTCGAAGAAAATAACCTCAATTAAGTTTACCAATTTGCTTTATGATTCGATGTGTATTAATATATCTTATGTGAAATAAAATACCGCATTATTATTTTTTTAATAATGAATGGAAAATGGACAAATTTCCAACTATTTTTTTAGATCACAAAAAGGAAGCGTATCTCCCTAAATATAGGCCAAACGCAAGCGCGAAGCGCAAGCTAACAGTTTTTTTGCTAACTTGATGAAAAGGGGTCCCTTCGTTAACAACTCCTGTTTTTTAATAATCAAATAATGCGAGCACGAAGCGCGACCTGAATTCTTTTGATATTCAGACCCGAAAACGGACACTTTTTTGTAATCTTATCAGGACTTTTTCTTCTTATCTTATTAAATAACGCGAACGCGAAATGCGAGTTGGAATTTGTCATTCTGACCTGAATAGAGAGGCATTGTTTGACGTGTATAGGAAAATTATTATAAAGATACATATGGCAATGAATTAATCAGTCGAAATACAAATCTTTCATTTTTTCGGGGGGGGGGGGGGAGGGTTGGGGATGGTCCATTGTGTTCCCCACTTTTACACAGCAAAAACTGTGGTGTTAACCGGTGTACATAGAGGACCACACCAGTTATTACACACCGGTGTTAAATTGGTAGTGTTAGTTTACACCTATAAGTGTTATTGCAAGACCTTGGGTTGTTACGTTTACACTCTTTGGTGTTATGTTCAATCTCTAGGGTGTAATTTTAACACCTCAGGGTGTGGTCCTCTATTAACACCACTTGGTGTCAGTTTTAACACCACAGTTTTTACAGTGTAAAGTATCCCCCTCCCTGGTGTGACGCCAGATACCAAGAGGGGGGGGGGGGGCTTTTCAGGACCATGAACCCCAACATGTTCACAACCAAGAAAAGGGGACAAAAGAATTTTTGAAAAAAGGGGATATGATATTATTTTCGGAATATTTATATTACAAAACTAGACTATTAAAAAGGCCATAAGTTTTGCTCAATCGCTTTGCTCGCCGCAACTCTTTGGCGATTTCGACCCATACGCTATATCTGGCCCCTCAAATTTTTGGCCCAGAACGCCTAACCTGGGAAAAATTCAAGATTTCTTTACAATAGAAGCATAGAGAAAGAGCACAATAACAAGATACAATATAAACAGGCCAAAACTAGATTATAAAATTCGGCTTCCCATAATTTTAGCTAAAATGGACTCCAGAATACCATCCAATATTTTTACTGACATACGTCTCTTTATAATTATGATATTGTTCTACATGCACTAAGACATAATCAATCATTTTCATGAACAAAAGTGTAATTCTTTTTGCCGGCTTTATGTCGTAACACACAAGGGAAAGTTCGAAACTAAACTTGTGATTTATTTGGAAGAAAAAAACATATCCCCGTTTCCCAGGGTATTTCTTGGTTTTCTATTTTATTTCAGAAATTTATTTTGAGAAACCTCGATCCGGGACCTCATAGTTTCTGTCCAAACAAACAAAGCTTGGGTTTTTTCTTGTTTCACTGGTGAAATTTATTGAAAGGTTATCTAATATTGAAGTCTTGTACACAAAATTAACTTCCATACACCCGCTTGTCTCGTGGTGAACGGTTTTTAAATTTATCTTTCATACTCTCATCATTTGAGAGAACTTTCGTGGTACCGAAAGGGATATTTTGAAGAATAAAAATGAAAGAATCAATTAAAATTGAAATAGAAAATAATTATAAAAGAATAAAGTCAATAAATCTAAATAACAAGGACACCTGTAATTGAGAGATTGTAATTGTTTGATTAATGCACTGTAGCTGTTATACTAGGAAATAAAGTTTCAGGTTTTTACACCCTAAATGACCATTAATAGCTGCTTTTAAGGTGTAATCTTGCACCCTATACTGGAAAAAGGGTCCACAAATGCACCTTTTTTCTTCTAATTTTCGCACCCATAAATGCTCGCTTGCATCCTATAATATACAAATTGGAAACATTATAAAACGACCAATTGACCCTTATGTTTTACCACGCATAGATCCTAGGAGCCTATAATATTCCATTATTTTCATTTTTCTTTTTCTATCCCGGCACTCGAACCCAAACACACGAGGCTAACAATGACGACCCAATTGCGCTATATTAAAAGCACAACAGCAAAACGAACTTGTCAAATATAAGATTCAAGATTCAAATTTATTTATTGTCATGTATAAATAAACCTAGGTATATGACAAAGAGAATGAAAGTAGAAAGGATTGTTTTTCCCATTGGTTTAAGTTTATCGTGTATCGAAACATTGACTTTATAATCACCTTGTTCTGTAATATTGGTTTCGTTCATGATTTAATTTTCACAATATTATTTAGGAGCTAAATGTTTTCTTCGTATAGTTTCGAGATTACAGAACCTTCAATAACAATCAAAATAATGAACTGCTGGTTTTCAATATCAGGATTAGAGCTATCTGAAATTCACTTTCAAGAAATCTAAACGAAACATTACCAGTTTAAAGGGGCATGAGCTAGTGACATCAATCTTGAGGGGGCTGAGTTTCGTTTCCAAGTAATATTTTTGAAGAAAAAAATTTGTGAGAGTACGAAGAAAACGAGTGAGTGAGAAATTGATCGTTTTCATATTATCAATTCTTTAAAAGATAAATCATCATGATCATGTTTTATGTCAATGCTGAAAGAAAGAGTTATCATTCAAAAGTGTTTAATTTTCTTATACGACTCTTTTAAAAGAGTGATTTTTCACTCGCTTTTCACTCTCTTTGGAAGCGACATCAATGATCACTCGATTTGGAGTGAATTCATAAAGACATAATAACAAGAAAGAACGTTTCACACATATTTCTCTGGTTAAAAGAGTGATTCTCTCAACAACAGGTGAAAGTCACTATTATTCTAGATTATTCATTCACTCCTCGATGGGTTAATTATTCACTCGAGTTCTAGAGAGTAGACCAAAATGTTTAACGATGAAATTATGATGATGTTTTATAAATATGCTGTTTATTATATTGATATAACACCCATGTAACACTTATAATTATAATATCTATTCAGTCCGCTTATGCAACAGTGATTTGGGAATGTTTGTATTCATCATGGTATAATGTACATTTGTCATATTTGGTATCATATTTTTTCATATATCATTAACATAGGCTGCGGAAGCGGGGGGGGGGGGAGAGTCCTCTCCCCCTAAACTTAAGGTGGGGGTGGACCCCTCTAAAATTTTTATTGATGACTCTTTTTTTTTGCTTGTCAATTGTGTTTCCTGCGCCCCCCTAAATTTAGATAGACCGCCTCCTAAAATTTTGGTTGATAAACTTTCTTTCTTTTTTTTGCTTGTCCAATTTTATACCTGTGTCCATCCCAAAATTTTAGGTGGACCCCCTAATATTTTTGGCTTCCGCCACCAATGATCATTAACCCAAACTTGGTACAAGGACACATGATGTATTTGAACTTTGATATCATTTAATTTTGTGTGGAAGTAGCTACCAACATTATCTATGACTGCTGTGTTTTGTGATAATAAACAACAATAAGAACACAGAAACAAAAAGGACACACATAGTTACCCATGATGAATCCAGCCTTTCTATATTTTTGGATGTGGGTTAAAACATAAATGAAATATTATCGCTGTATTGTAATCATACTAATGTTATGTATGATATTTTATCAACAAAATAAACAATACAAATACAAAACCTAAATATATTTTGAAAACGAATTGATTGCTCAAGTTGACACTCAGCATGATGAATTATTATGAATATATCGTTCTTGTTTGATAGAATTGCCCCCACTTTGGAATACCTGTAGTGTTATTATCGAAACAATACTCTCCAGTCACTTTCAGTCTGACGAGATCAAAATCGATAGCAGAACTATTTTTGCATTTTCGATTATTGGTTTTAATATCGGCGCCCTCACAGAATAATCGACAAGTATCGACACCCCGTATCGTCTGATCCGACTTTGACACTTACAGCTGCATCGCGTAGGTGCATTAATCGCATTTCTATTTATCATCGAAATCCACGCGCATGTGTTTTGGTTTCGATATTTTGTAATTTTTCCAATAAAATAGATTTGGGGAAAAGGATCACATAGGAAAATACTTGAAGATCTAGCTATCATTTTTTTTAAGAAGGGCAATGGATATATTTGGAAGCTTTTGAAGGATCGTGACCCGATTATACCTGTCTGAAAATCCGGTATGTAGGCGATTTGTTCTGTTGTAAATTTGTTCATAAATAGTCAGAGTATAGGCCTATATGTCACCGAATCTCTTTGCTTATTTCGTTTCACTTTACTAATCACACACAGCCAGATCTCTTGACGAGATTTGTAAAAAGTGTGCAATAGCCACAAATTGGTGATCTTGTTAAAGAATGTAAGATAAAATACATTTTAATTTTCAACTCAATGTAAACACCTACGGAAAACAACACACACTAAAAAGACAGAAAATATTCTTTGTGTACCATTTGAATTTTTTAAAAGTTAGAACTACTTAATAAAGTACCCCTCCCCCAGGCCTATTAGGCCCCCCCAAAAAAAAAGAGAAAGGAAAGAGAGAATGGTGAAATATGATATTATTTTCTGAACATTATGACAAAATCGATCTCAAAATTTGATTTTTCTAATAGAAATGTCGAAATTTTTGCTCGCTCGCTCCGGTCGCTCCCAACTGTTAATAAATTCTGCCCGATACGCCATATGTGGCCCCTCAAAACATTTGGTTCTTCATGCGACTGTCACCCTCTAATTCTTGCAGTCTAATAAACGCAGGTTTTATGCAACAGTCACGCAAACTAATGAAACCGACTCCAAACCGACCGAGGATTATGTCACTGAAAATAACGTAATACATTTTGGTCATTCTGGGGTCGGGTTCACAGGTTTGACTGGGATTATGATTTTCAATTCGTCCAATGTCGATTCGTCCAATAACCAACTCGTTGACAATTTGGTCTTTAATCAGTTCGTCCACTATCCACATGGTCTAATTGTCATTTCACCCACTCACCATTTCGTCTCATAACCAGTTGGTCCAATTGCCATTTTAGTCCATAAACCATTTGTTCAATGTATTAGCTGCATGTGCGAACTGAATGAAATTAAATTGAAAATTAGACCAACTGGTTATGAGACGAAATGGTCATAGACGAAATGGTGATTAGACGAAGTGATGGGTGGACGAAATGGTTGTTAGACGAAATGCTGATGGACGGAATGGTATTAGACTAAATGAAGGTAGACCATGTGATGAGTAGACGAGTTGGCACCAGGCGATTCGACAATATACCGGTAGTATGATGGTACACTGTAAAAACTGTGGTGTTAAAACTGACACCAATCGGTGTTAATAGAGGACCACACCCTGAAGTGTTAAAATTACACCCTAGAGATTGAACATAACACCAAAGAGTGTAAATGTAACAACCAAAGGTGTTGTAATAGCACCTATAGGTGTAAAACTAACACCACCAATTTAACATCAGTGTAAAATAACTGATGTGGTCCTCTATGTACACCGGTTAACACCACAGTTTTTGCTGTGTATAAACCTTCATTCAATATCTCGATTAACGATGCATCAATGTTTTTTCTTCCAACCTTTATTGATCAAAGTATAAATTACAATACAAATCAAACAAATCAACAAGCTATTTACATGACTAAACAGAGCAGCACTTATTCATGAAAGTACATTGACCACAGTGCCTTCTGAACACTGGCACGAAAACTATAAGCGGTTTTTATTTTCGTGGAAGACGGGAGGTTGGGATGGGTGGGGGTGTTTGAGGGTTTTTTTTATAATCTTTTAGCTCTGTTGCTTTGCTCCCTCTTTTACCACAGCTCCCTTTATCACTAGTGTACAAATTTCGAATAAAAAACCTTTCTGCTTAAGGCCTTATTTTACATGTTTTAGCACTCTTCTCGTTCGCACATCGTTGTTCGTTTGTTTTCTAATTACCATGGGCGGAAATCCCAGAGGGGACAGGGGGGACGTGTCCCCCTACTCAAAATAGTAGGGGGACACAATATCAAATGTCCCCCTACTATTTTGGGTCTTTGGTGATGCTAAGAATTATGTCACTAAAATTGGAATAAAACGTGCGTTTGGGACGAGATGACCTTTTTTTTTGCTTGTCAACTATATTTTCGTCGAAATGACCTTAGACCTTAATCAATAGCTTTTTTTGCTTGTCAAATTTTCCATACCTTTGTCCCCCTACCTTTTGGGAGAGATTCCGCCCCTGCTAATTACATGCATTTTTTTAACAGTTCAGTTCATTTATTTCAAACTCCATACAAAAATAACATTAACAGAAAATTACATATATCTATACACAACAGGAAAGCAAAGATTAAACAATAATTTGGTATACATGGTATATACGAATAATGTCAACATATTGTAGCTATAACAGGAATTAGGGGAAAACAAACAAAAAAGCCAGATGGCTTGTCGAGCAGGCTACCCAAGTAGGGGAAATAAATTATTGTCAATATTAAAATAAAACCAGATATAAAACTATATTGAAATTAAATTAACAGAAGAATAGGACAGATA
Organism: Lytechinus variegatus; assembly: GCF_018143015.1. Taxonomy (NCBI): domain Eukaryota; kingdom Metazoa; phylum Echinodermata; class Echinoidea; order Temnopleuroida; family Toxopneustidae; genus Lytechinus; species Lytechinus variegatus. Next base: position 22,122,656 of record NC_054748.1, on the reverse strand, counting down.
CCACCCAACCCTATACAAAGCAGCATACCTAAAATATTTAAGATGTCAGCAAGTATTTCTTAAGCTTCCTTTTGAATACGTTTAGTGTTTTACAAGACCAAATTTCAATTGAAAGTCTATTCCAAACTTTTGGGGCACGATGTCGAAAAGATTGAAGTGTAAATTTTTTGCAACTGGATATTAGTGATAATTTTCCCTAGTTCTTGTGTTATAACTATGTATATTACAATTTTTATTTATCATACAGGAAATTGTGTTATGAAGAATTCATTTTCATGTTTAAATATAAGTATTGCGAGTCTGAGCAAACGGTCGAAAATTATAAACTAATGACTTTGATTATGGTTTTCTTTCTTGATGTCGATATTGAACATTACTGAGTAGATTTCACTTTAAAAACCCCAAAGAACCACCTTTTTAAAAAGTAATTTTGATGAAATATTCAGTTGCCCCGTACTCGCGTAGGAACACGCTCGTAGTTTTCATTACCATGATTATATGACGTTGAAGTTTGAAGTGAACTTTGCACTTTTTTAAAGATGGTTTTCAGCTAAGCCCCATTGCAATTATTAAAAAAATGATAAAAAGTAATAATAACCATAATAATAATACTTTTCATCGTCTCATTGTTTCATTGTCATAATAGAAATATGACATGTGTAGAGTTATGTTCTTCGATTTGTAGTATTTTGTTTGACATTATTTGTTTTATTGTACTTCCTTCATTATGAAATTTGAGCCGCAAGATGATTTTCATGCAAATTTTGTTTGTGCATGAAAATTAAATAAATTCAACCAATCAAATTTAACCAATCAATAGTTACTGATTTGACAATTTCTTTCACAACAAAGGAGGCGCTGTAGCTCAGTCAGCAGAGCGGGAGTTTTGGATTCCTGTGGCCCGGGTTCCATTCCCACTTGGTGCGCTATAGTGCCCTTTGGTAAGGCATTAATCCTCATTACCAGGTCTCTCGGAGAGGACCTTAAGCCGTTGGTCCTCTGGTTTGCTTGCTTACAAGCATTCATGCTTTCTTAGCAATCAGGTAAAAATATCACCACCAATCAAAATCGAGTGTGTTTGCTTTCAACATGTTCGAGACCCGTATGTCCACAAGTAGATGGTAGATAGAAAGAAACAATCGAACTTTGCTGCACTCGGCAACATGATGGAAAATAACTGTTAAATTAGTAGAAAGAATGGCTGGCAATCAATGTTTTCTTACGGATTATTATCGAGGGGGTGACTCAGATTGTTTTTCCTGTAAAAAGGCCCTCGATGTTCAAATAAAACATGCTAAAGCGCCAACACGGAACTAGATATTTTGCTCCCTGTATGCGAACACGTTGTCAGGTCGAATGGGAATTTTAAAAAGGGGAAAATCCCGATCTTTTAGGTGGAGGCGTGAACGAACGCGTATGCGTTGCTCTGTACGGAGATCAGTCAGATATTTAATCGGAACACTTGAAACGTGGACAAGTAAAGGCAAGGAAAGGGCGGATTGGAAAAAAATGAAAGAAGTATTCTGGACGAAAGTATAATAGACTATATTTGTATGTTTTCAAGAAGGGATATTGCGCAATAAAGATGAATGAGAAAGGAAAGATTCAGATGTACAAGACGACAAGAAAGGGGGCACTTTGACTTTGTTTGGCGAACTTTGATGACAATTTTGCATTTCTGAATATGACCTACTGTAGTCAAGTTTGTTAAAAGCACAGGCTGGTGGCTTTAGGTACAATCCTAAACATAATCACAATTCGATGGTCAATATTACGTTTATGGACCCTTTTAATGGAAAAAAAATGTGGGGACTGTGGGCTGAATTCCCAGCCCCAAACGCGGGTTGCGGTCTCTGAATAGGGAATAAAAAGAAAAATCCCGGGGGAAAAAAAAATTAGGGTACATGAATGGAGGACTGGGATAAGTCATCTGAGTGAGTCAAAGGGCTCCTGTTGCTCTGAAAACATGAAATAGTGTCGAAAACGGATAAAATTAAAACGAAACAAAATAATTGAATTCTGTACAAAACCAACTCGGCAATAAACGAAAAGTGCCGAACCAATAATATCCCTCCCCCACCCCAGTTTCGTTTACAGAAACTGGAGGTCATTTTCAGGGATGTTGTTTGCAAATAAAGTATTGATCAAAACATTCATCTACTCCCCCCCCCCTTTGACCGTTTCGAAAATGAAATATCGGTACATGGGAGCAGCTCTCCCGAAGGTTCTTCCGATAAATGAAATTATAACACACGGGGTGTGCGTAGGCCTTCGTACGAAGATAATTATAACGTGGTATAGAATATTCTATCGCCCGCGCAGCACGCACGTGCGAGCGAGAGGCAAACATGAACGAATTAATGCCAATAGATAAAAAAAATCTTCGTGCAGAAAATTCCCTCACGGATCCGGGTCCGGAGACATCTATTTGAAAAATATCATCCAAAAATACACCATAACCCACAGAACATTACCAACCAGCGTTACCAAAGGTACAAACTTTATTTCATGTCCTAGATAAATTCACCAATTTTACGCATACTTCTTTTTTGTCTCTCGCGGTTGAACTCGGTAGCCGGCCTCAATTTTGTTTGTTTTTCCTGGAATATCGTCTACCGCCATTTTGCCGGTGTCCTGGGATAGCTTTGCTTATTATCGATTCGATTTAGTCGATAATAGGGCAAGAAAATTTAAAACAAAACGCGTTTATCGTCTGCAAAGTTTGAATTTTAGATTGCTGATTTCTACTGCGCGCCAAAACTTTTTTTTTAAATTTGGGACTTGATCGGTGATCGATATGACGCAATCGTATCGGATAGGTCGAAAGGATTAGTACCGTTTTCTGAAATCGAAATTCGGTGGAAGTTCAGAAAGGGCGTTTCCTACCTGGCTACTTTTATACTTGAATTACTATTTGTTTCTTTCGTTCTATATACTGAAAAAGGTATTTTTTCATCTGAGAACGCTTCGTTTAAAAAGGAAAACGTTTTCAACGATAGTCTTTTTCGGATGGACATTTCAATTCATCGTACCGCAGCTTCGTGAAGCGATTTTTTCCTCCGCACACATCGACTTATTTGATTCTGGATTATTTATCCAAGGAATATATTAATTAACTAAATATGGATCGTAAAGGAAGGCATTGGAGTCTATCTTCTGGGACTGGACCAGCCCATGGACCAGATGGTCCAGGTGGCGCTAGTCCAGACGACTCTCCGGTCAGCTCTGGAGGTCAAATTTCTCAATCAACCACCATTGTGACCACGCTGCAAAGTGGACTAGGAACTCCACCCAGCGGGGCTCAGCCTCGGCCCGCCGCCCAGCCCACCCGGGTGGAGATCAAACCCGAGCCCATGGACCTCGACGAGAAACCCTCGTGCCGATTTGCCGAAAAGAGGGACGGTGCCTTGTTCAACATCCCCGGCCCTTCAGGCGAAGGCGCCACTTCAGCTTCCGTACCTGTGTCCCCTCTGTGGCAAGGGCCAGTTGCGTCTCCAAAGAATACGGATGTAATACCTAAAATCCCCAGATATTCGGGTGAGTAAAATATTATAAGTCACTAAAATATCGCTTTGTCGAATTGACGGGCTATGTTGAAGGAATGGAAACTAAATGTTGAAAAAAAGTATGAACGATATCCGGATTGTCTACTCATAAAATTTAATATCGCATGCCCGGCTCAAGCCTTCATCACTATCATGAAGATAATGACTGCCTGCCAGAAAAGCCACAATGTTCCCTAAATAAGCTAGTTATTCCCGTAGGGAAGGAAACGACTGCTTGAAAATAAGATATTAATGATTATTTATAGGAATAAACGAACATCAGGATCTTAAAACATGATTTGAAATAAATCCAGATCGAGTAGGAATTAATGTGGTGACCAGACAAACATTTCATTTCAATTTTTTTGAGATTTTTAAGTTGATTGACAATAAATTCAAATTAAATGTTCGCCTGGTCAATATTCATGGTAAATCTGGTATTGTTTGAAAGCTTTGAAAACAAGGACCGCTGGCGTCAATTTAAGAGAATGTTAAATCTTTGTGAACCTTTAACTGTACCAAATCTGTTTGACAATTGAATGTTATTGTACAGGAATCTTGAATTGATTTGATTTATTTTATTTAATCACGGTAAAATGACCCTCGAACAGCTGGTGGCTGTTTTCAGATAGGCCTTGTACAAAAAAGTAACAATAATACAAAGTAAGCCCTATAGGTATATCAAAAAATGTAATAGTCAAACAAAAACTTTAGTTGAATAACATAAAAAAAAACCCGCCAAAATATCAGAGGGGTCCTTTAAAGTAGGTCCATATTATGTTCCCAAAGAGTGTAAACGCCCATATTTCTTGTAATTCAATTCATTCCAGTTCAATTCTTTATTTCATGTCAATTCCAACATGATACAGAGTAACATAAATCAGATACAAAATATGATGGACATTTCAGTAAAAGTAGCATGAAGCTTTCATATCATAAATTCGTCTAGTTTGTGTACTTTTTATGAAGTTTTAATTTAAAAGTTTTATTTCTATGAACTTTTTTGTAATTGTATCACCAGTATGTTGCCAAACATTTCAACATTGCAAGAATATTGTCATAAATTGTTTCTGAACTATTGTGAAGATGACACAAATTATGTGCTACTTACAATGATTCAATATTCTTGATGAACATTATTTTAGATTGTTATAAGTTTATGTGGAGATACGTGGTCCTAATACATGAAATTAAATATAATTAAGTAACAAGAACTGATCCCCAAATCTCACCTGTTTTCTAGGCCTATACACTGTCAAGTAGGTTGGTTAAAAATTGTTGATTATGGATCTACCAATTTTTTTAAACAGCATGTCTGTAAGTATATTCTTTAGCCACAGATTGCTTAACAAAATAATTCTTTACACACATATTTTATTTTAACAAGCATGTCTGTAAGTATAATTATTAACCAACACTTTGCTTTTTGAAAAATGGGGGAAAATGGAATTCATGGTAACCTTGTTATCATTGTTATCATTGGTATTTACCATGGAAACATAAACCAGCATCCAAACAAACACAATGTTTCTGTGGAAGTTACTATTGATGACCAATTATTGAACTTTTCAATGAAAAATGGACCCATCTACATAACTTTACAAGAAGATGCAAATAAGATGCGTGAGATGAGGGACCAATTCTGCATGAAATGAGATTTTAATCTTTCAAGAGTGTTTTTTTACCCTTTTTTGAGTGAAAGTGTGAAAAGATGTACACCTTTACTAACAAAAAAGGTAGGAATTCACTCTTGAAAGATTGAAATATCACTCCATCAGGACTGGTCCCTCATCTCACAGATTAGGGACCAGATTAGTTCCTTTGTATATAGAGAGTGTGTGATTTTGAAGTTGTCAGTTATTTTGTTCTATAGGATGCTATTAATGATGTGATGAACCTCATTAATCTGTATAGGGTTCTTTACCTATATGAGGTTCTTCAAACCACCAAGAACCCGCATAGGTTCTATGAACATGATACAGAACCCTAAAGTGCCTCTTGTATATATTTAAAAAAACAATTCTGAATGACTGTTTACAACCTTCTTTTGCCTCTTTTGAGAACCTTAAATGTTCCAAACAGGGGTTGAAGAAAGGTAACCGTTCTAAAATGTATAAGAGGGGAGAATTGTTTATGAATGTCATTAATCTGTTTGTCTATTAAAAATATCAGAAATCAAAGCAGTTCTGTCATGTCTATGCTATCATCAATGGCACTGTTTTAAAGAATGAAATGACAGTGACGAGGAAATTTGATCTTTTGAACTTTCCAACAATTTGATAAACATGACAACATTTTGGTTACTTGCATTTTGTCGATGTGCTCTACCCCTTTCTCAGAATTATGTTAACTTACTTAAACCAATTATTAACCAGCCTCTTCACCAACCTATCAAATTAGTTAATAAAGGAGTGGACCAACTATTACGAACTGTTTATTTTGAAAGCCCCCTTTGCTTTAACAGCATTTTAATGAAATTGCTGCTTATATTCACAATCTGAACAAAGTAGTTTACACAATATTTGGTTAACAGGGAATGTTTGCTGGGTAGAATAAATTTTTATGTAAGATTTATACCATGTTGCTTTAGAATATACAGTTGAAACATACTTGTTGGCTATTTTTACCCCCCATAAGAATGTTTTCTTTAACCCAATATTGGATATAATTTTGCTATGATATTTTGACAGTAAAAGCTTAACTGATATTTGACATGTATTCCGCTCGCAACTATGAGTGTTTTAAGCATCGAAATAGCATGAAAATCACAAAATCACATCGAAAACATTCATAAAAATTTCATGAACTGTGGGATATTATACGGAGCTAACGTGTCACTTTCAATTTGGTAATTTTCATGATGAATTTGTGATAAGATATGTTAAAAGTATATGCCACAATTGCTCTGAAAATATTAAATAAGAAATAACCCAATATTTGGTAAAGAGGGGATATATTTGGTTTAATCTTACCCGACAAAACATTTTCCCCAATATTGTGTAATTTGTTTTTACAGTGTACAACATCATGAAGTATTCAACTTCAAATGCGTAAAATTGTGTCTTTAGACCTGCGCCTATTTGATTATTCAATCCAGGTCCATGAAATAAAGTATATACAATCAGCAGATGAGGTCAATAAATTAAAAGGAGCATAATTTTAGTAATACATTGAATAAAAAAATGTGATCATTATTACCCCTTGCCCAAGCCGCGGTTCTGGAAAATATGTACATGTATGGGTTCATAGTACACTTGACTTGCCTCACTTGAATTGGGTGAAAATCTCGAATTAAATTGCTTCAAGTTTATGGTTTAGAATGCGAGTTGGACAGTCATTAATATTTTTGTAATCTATACGACTATTGGGGGAAATCTTAATAAAAATAAATTAAATCGAATGCATTGTGAACCTCTTGTGTGGACATTATTTTGTTGCCCAAGAGTTTTCAGGGCTAAGATTTATTCATTTTATGGTATCTCAACTTTATTCATGATTCTACAAACCCATTTATCTGAATATCTTAATCTTTACACCCTATTGCCATTAAGTAGAGTGTAACTTTCTCTGATATCACAAAAGAAATTGTGATTTAATTCTGTTGATTTGATTTAATCTATTTTATTTAACTATGGTAAAATGGCCCTCGATCAGCTTATAGCGTTTTTCAGAGAGGCCCTGCATAACTTGCAAAAACAGTGCAAGGTACAGATAAATCATAAAGTATGACAGAAATAAAACATATAACCAAAAGAAAAAGAAAAAAAAGGAACGAGAAGAAACAATCAAATCGATTATTGATGGAGTTATTGGAACAAGGACTTCGGTTCTTAAGTTTGTTTTATTTTGTTTTGCTTGATCTGAATTCACATGTAATTAAAGGGATTTTCCAGGCTGGAGTTATCTCAATAAATAGAGTGGAATTCACAAATCAAAATGCTGAAAATTTCATAAAAATCGGACACCAAATAACGAAGTTATTGAATTTTAAAGATTTGCATTATTCAGGTGAAACAGTTCTAGGCATGTCTTCATGAATATTCATTAGGTGGGCTGATGATGTCATATCCCAACTTGTTGCTTTTTATTTTATCATACGAAATTAGGTTTATTCAAAAATTTTCTACCAAGAACTAAAACAATTGGATTGACAACTGATTAAGTGCATTAGTTATTTATTGCCGCAACTTACTTCACCATAAGGAGACATACCATTTATTGTATGAACAAATGTAACATTTGTGATTTCATGTAAAAAACATAAGAAAAAAAAAATAAATATGGTATGTGACATCATCAGCCCACCTAATGAATATTCATGATGATGTGCATATAACTGTTTAAAAAAATATTGATAAACTTTAAAATTCAATAACTTTGGTATTTGTTGTCCGATTTGTTGAAATTTTCAGCATTTTGCTCAGTGAATTTTACTCTATTTAGATATTAATATTTCCAGCCCGGACCATCCCTTTAATACCTTTCTGGAAGATGTTAGTTACCATCGTAGCACTCTTACAGAATCTAAGACCTACCATCCAACTTTTTAGCGGCCCACAGAAACAAACCTCCATCCTGTCATCTTCGCCAAACTATACTGAAATGAAATGTTAAATCAACATTTGAAAGGTTTGAGGAATGAGAACCTTTTCTAAATGTTGCACTTTCCACTTAAAATAATTCGACCCAACATTTTAAATGTTGGATTCAGCTTCAAGCAAGCTTTGATATAACATTTTGAAAAGGTTGTCACTCCTCCAACCTTTCAAATGTTGATGTAACATTTCATTTTTTTCCACCTGCCTTTGAGTTGTTCTGTATGGTGCAATAACAGAAATTACGACTGTCTTGCACAACTCAAGAAACTCAGATCTTGCGCCTCCCATGTTGCTAAAAGACTGCTCCCCCAAAGAGTTATTTTATATTTTCAAGAAGAATGTAAACATCTAAAAGTTTTACAGCTGAATGTCCGCGCCCCCTATTTGGAGAGCTTTATAATCGAGCTTATTTAAAAGTAGTTTCTACATTATATAATTATCATTATTATTATTATGCTTGTCCTTTAGTTTTATTTAGACTGCAATTGGTACAAAAGTTGAAACTTTCTGAATACATTTTTTTAACATTTTTAAATTTATACCAAATAAGTCCATCGCTCATGCTTTTTACAGACTATAGGTCGTTTTTCATAAAGAATTGTCATTTAATAACAAATGCGCAATCATTATAACAAGTTAACTATCAGCCAATCAGATTGAAAGATTCAAAAGATTTAAACGAGTATTGCAAATATGTTATTATAGAAAGTTTTATTTAAAGGGCAAAAAAAAGTGAACCCAGTAATACGAAATATATTTAAAATGCTAAGGTGTTGTGTTGAACATCTTTTTTAGGTGTGCATAGAATCTCGACGAGAAATGTATTTTCAAGTTGGGGGGGGGTGCAACTTACAGCTCAAACTTACACATTCTCGTCAAATATAGCTCTAACAAGTTCGTCACTGCTCTTTCATGTAATTGTTTCCAATCATTTATTTAGCTTGAATTTTCTGGAAAGGATGTTCCTTTATCGAAACATCCCTACTGGAAAGTACAAAGTGTGTGCCACAGTGTATTAACAAGTGTGGAAAGCAATGTGAAATCACCTTCACACTTAAATTTGAGCATTTCAACAGTGTGAATCACATTTTCACAGTCGACCGTGTGAACACGCTCTTAACAGTTACACTGTCCAGGTGTCCACAGTGTGATGATATGTTCACACTGTTGAATTTTAACATTTTAACAGTGTGAATCACATATTCACAGTAGTCGACCATGTGAACAGGCTGTGAACAGTCACACTGTTGAGGTATCCACAGTGTGATGATATGTTCACACTGTTGAATTCAAGCATTTCAGCAGTATGGGTCACACATTCACATAGTCCACCATGTTAACACGCTGTGAACAGTCACACTGTTGAGGTGTCCACAGTGTGATGATATGTTCACACTGTTGAATTCAAGCATTTCAGCAGTGTGGGTCACATATTCACATAGTCCACCATGTTAACACGCTTTGAAAAGTCACAATGTCGAGGTGTCCACAGTGTGAAAATATCTCCACACTGTTGCATTTAAACATATTAACAGTGAACAAACACTGATCACACTGTGTGACGCCTTTTTTCCAGTAGGGATATTAACAGGGACGGCTTGATTTTCCCCGTCAGTGAACTCACTGCTGTGTTTATATAATTTCTCACCCCTTATCTTTTATTCCAAGAATAATGAAAGAGAAAGAAATGAAATACGAGAATATCATTCACGGTTATCTCGTATTATGACAGTATGATCTGTATGTTGTCATCGGGTTTTACTATTCATGACCGTTAACACAAACTCTTTCATTTTGTAATGACAAAAATAAAGATTACATGAATGTCTTGAAAAAAAAACCGGGGAATGAAAGAGATTTCCCCCAAACTGATTTTTTAAAAGTGAAATAAATATCAGTATGCCAAATCATGATAATCATATTAACCTGTGTTTGGTAAGAAGACACGATTAGGCTACACATGATATATACAGGTCAAAAGGGGACGCATGCGCTATGAATGGAAAGAGTTCACAGTTGTCGCGTGCACTGCACTTTATAATTAATCTTTGTGGTCTTGTAGGAAACTCTCTTTGCAATCGATTTTCAATAGTAATTGTAAATTTTGAACTTATAATTTGATATTCACAAGATTCTTATTGTCTGTTCCACGGAGCACTGTGCATGGGGTACAGATGGGGGGAGCTTGGGGCGCTTGCCCCAAAATTTTTCACGACCAAGAAAAAAAAAAGAAAAAAGAAAGAGGACAGTTGAGATGAAGTATCATAATAGATTCTAAATATATTGTCCAAATCTATCACAAAATGTGTCATAAAAATGTCAAAATTTTGCTCACCCGCTAGTTTTTTCATATCAAATTTGCCCGATTCGCCATAGCCCCCTCAAGTATATTTTTTGCTCATTACGCCACTGACAGAGCAGACTACACTGTTGAAAAATGTGATTTTACGGATAAAAAGAAGATAAAACAATAACAGAATCATTCTGTAAATTCATAAAACAGGAATTTTTCTACAATTTGACAAAACAGGTCTGTATAAAAAGGGGAAAAAGGGTGTTATATCAAAGCTAATTTGTAAGATTCCATACACCAAATACCAATTTTCTGTAAGATTACGCAATCTGGTAATTAAGATTACAGGTGTTCTCGAGACTCTGCTGCAGGAATTTCTTTTATTTTAAGGATAAATAACGGTGTAGAGAAATGCCTGTCTTCTTATCAATTGATTGCATTTTGTGACCTTGAGCTACAGTTGATTGCAATCGAAATTTATTTAAACATAATCTACTCAAATATTAATTAAATTACTTTATGTCAGATGGGTAGATTAGCCATTATTCAAAATAGAACTTGACACCCGTTCTCGAAGGAACCAAATACACTGATTATTACTGGACGAACCCTAGTGAGCCAGGGGGGGGGGGGGGCTGATTCAACCCCTATTTTTGCGATAAATCTATACCGTGAATAGCTCGCGCCGTTTCATTACTCGTTTCTTTAAAGTCTCGCGCATTCTTCTTTTAGACCAAATTTGCGACCCCCTGTATGAATGGGCCTCAGCGGTTCCAAAAAAAGTTATCATTTTGCAGCATTTTAAAAGTCAGACCTTAAATTGATGAAAAACGTGATTTCATGCACAAATTCAATTCATAAAAGCATGATTACTTTTACTTTTATTGCATTAAACTTGTTTAATTTCACCTTTTTAATGACCAGGATTATCAGAATGTTATCGACGACGATTTTCATGAAAACAGCAAAAACAAAAAAGTAAAAAACAAAGAAGTACATAAAAAATACGAAAAATAAATAAAAAGGAAGATCACTTTTATACCGCCTTTGATCAGAATCATACAAAGAATCTGTAAACATAAAATGAGCAAACTTGGAGCTTTTATCAAGTTAAAAATAGAGCAATCGTTTGATTTACACTGTAAAAACTGTGGTGTTAAAACTGACACCAATTGGTGTTAATAGAGGACCACACCCTGAGGTGTTAAAATTACACCCTAGAGATTAAACATTACACCAAAGAGTGTACATGTACAACCAAAGGTGTTGTAATAACACCTATATGTGTAAAATTGGCACCACCAATTTAACACCGGTGTAAAATAACTGGCGTGGTCCTCTATGTACACCGGTTAACACCACAGTTTTTTTGCTGTGTAGCATTATTAATTAATCACGGGCTAGGTATTCGGAGATCCTGCATGACATTGCAGTTATGTTTGCAGACGAAAATTAGTTTATCACAATGCGGTATAGACTATCTGCTTGTAGACCATAATTATTTAAACCAATAAGAAATGGGCGTCTCCTCATACTAACATTGTATTGTAAGTGGAGCGTTATGGCCCAGTGGATAAGTCTTCTGACTTTGAAACAGAGGGTCGTGGGTTCGAATCCCAGCCATGGCGTAATTTCCTTCAGCAAGAACTTTATCCACATTGTGCTGCACTCGACCCAGGTGAGGTGAATGGGTACCCGGCAGGATTAATTCCTTGAATGCACGAGCGCTGAGAGGCAGCTCGAGCTAAAGCCGTGGTAATAATAATAATAATAACAACGCGCCTCGGAATAGGATATTTCTAGATAGATGGCTCTATATAAATGCCTATTATTGTTATTATTATTGTTATTATTATTATTATTAAGTGATGAAAATGAAATCGCAGATATTAATTAAATGACGAAAAAGTGATAGGCCTATATAACTCGATCTAATGAATGACGAAACTATTTTACCTAATTTTATGACTTCATAACACGAATCTGACTTAGGAAACGCAAAAACGCTACACAAGAAAGAAGACTAAAATAAATGTAAAATCCTGTTTAATTGTTTACCTTTTGTGGAAACGTAACTGGTTGGTAATATGACATTCTATCGGACAGGTAAACTAATATAGTAAATAAAGATTTATAAAAGGTTGATACACTATATTAGATAACTATCGGTATCAGGATTAACGCATACTTGCTTTTGATAAAAATAAATTATGTCAACAATGTGCAATTTTTATATAAATATTTATGTATGTTTTAACGTAGGTCCATGGTTTTCAGGATTTAGAATCAGAAAATATAGATTGATTAAAAAGGGATCAATTTTAAATTTAAGACGTGGATGTTCCATAAAATTTGAAGTAGAATTATATGCGTTTTAAGGCTTATTTGGTAGTGATATGCGCTATATCAGCATATTATTATTATTATTATTTTGCATGTTATTTTTAGCATGAATGGAAGTAAGAAAAGAAAGAGGAAGAGATACGACCATGGCTAAGAATGCTTGGAGTAGATGCATTGAAAAAATGAAGGGAGTCACATCAAGTCGCTTCATTTTTAACAATGATTGAACTTTTGTACAGTTCATTGGCACTCGTCATTGATTGGTAGAATGGTATATCGATTGACGTCATCGCGCTGCCATCTTAGAGGCTGCAGCGTTGGTTATCTGATCAATAACTCCATACGCGTATTCCTATATCAGGCTTCCCACAGATATGGAAAATCCTGGAAAAAATTGTGGTCATGGAAAGTCAGGGAAAAGTCAGAGAATTTTGAAAATTTGTGAAAAGTCAGAGAATTTTGAAAATTTGTGAAAAGTCATGGAAAATGCATGGAATTGCATTCATCTCTTGGTAGCTTTCCAGTTTGTCTCGCAACTCTCATACTCTGATCACATTCTGCTATTATAATTGCCTTGGTGTTCATGATTTCCATTTTTCATAGTTTTGTGACATCCCAAATTCTACATAACTCCTGGGACGTCACGGGAAGTCATGGAAAGCAGCAATTTAGTCATGGAAACGTCATGGAAATTTGTTTTCAAATTTCTGTGGGAACCCTACATATCCTCTGATGGAGGGCGCTATGACGATATGATGTCGTATGAATAAGGTCAATTGAAGGGAAAAGTCTGTCATCATGAGGAAAATTGGGAAAAAGAAAGAGGAACTGCCGTTGCCAAAAACAAGGGGAATTCAAGTGATAGGGAAAAGATAAATCGAAAGGAAAAGTATTTCAGTTTGAAGATTGATATGCCGCGATCACAACTAAACAGACTCCAGGACCAGTAACATCGATTGTTCCTTGCGGGTCATTGCCCGCAATTCTCCCGCAACAAAGTTTTGAGCATGTTCAAAAACCCAAAACTCTTCTGCCCGCAAATGAGACTTGCATGCACTCCTGCGGGCAACTGCGTGCAAGGCTTTGGTGCAAGGTATACGTGCGAGATACTGTCAATGCGGGCGACTTGCGGGTGACCTGCGGGTAGCAAAAGAGTCATCCGCAAGTCATTCGCAAGGCTTGCACGGGACGATGTGACAGACCTTTACCGATTCGTCGCTAATATGAAAGAACAATTCTGATTGGATCCTCGTCAGTCCAGGATTTTCCAAAGGGGGAAGCATTTTTGGTTACAAAATGGTCTGCACTTGCGAATGCACGACATTTTCCAACATTTACCACGGTTTTGTTATGGCTCTCAAAAGAGGGGGGGGGGGGTGCCGGATGTGCCCCTTGGATTCGCCAGTGGGGCAAGATAACTGTTTTTCTTTACACTACGAAAAATTAAATGCCTGGGACCAAGAGTGATCTTTAAATATATGAATTGTAATTATCTTCGTAAGACGACTAAAGACTGAAAGAGTAGCCAATGTCCGTTTTACATTTACAGACGGCAACATAATTATAGGATCTATTTTTACTATTGATGACCACTAAGTTATTTCCGTTATTTTTTATGATTAAGGTATATTCGTTTTATGCCGGATGTTTGCTGCTCTGATACAGTGAAGTCTTCACGTAGTGGCATCTGCCCGCGGGGCATCTGTCCGAAATCCGCCTTGTCATAGTGTATATTTATACGTTCCGATGGTAAATATGGGTGTGGTCACGTTTCCTAACTCTTCATGATAAATTGCCACTTGGTCTAATATCAGTTGTCTACTCCCCGGATTATAATACCACAATGTGCAATGTGCAAAATCAACTTGAACCTCATTTGGTTTATATTCCTTTGATCTCAAAGCAGTTTGTTCCTATAGTCTAATACCACATGGGTTAAGCCCATTTGGTCCAATTTCTATTTGGTCTGTACTGTATAGCATTGGTCTAGACACAGGGGCTCGTATTCTGAATTAGGGTTTAATTTAGACCACGGTCTAACTATGTGCTAGAATTATGGGGAGCCAGCAATTCAAAAATTCTGTTTACATAATTGTATATTTGTTATTTTTATTAATTTGTTTCATTTTGCTTTCATAATGAATAAAAATACTTCAAAATACTTAAGTAATTCCCTGACAAATATGAACTATTTTTGAGTGTCATTTGAGATAATATTTAAAATTGGATATGTACTGTTAGGGATTTGTGCCCTAATTGCCTTTCCATAGTTAAACCACAACTCAAAATCAGGGTTTAATTCAAACCCGAGTTCAGAATACGGGCCAGAAAGTCTTATTGTCGTTTAGTTAATGTCCAGTTGGTCTAATTTCCACTTCTCATACTGTTCAGGGGCCTTGGATCCACGGCGGTGGAACTTTTTTGCGAAGACGTAAAAATGACAATCTGATTGTGGTTTTTGGCATGGTTAGACCCCGGGGGTTAGGACCCCCCCACTTTCGGCTCAGCCCCACCCCCACTTTCAAAACCGTTCCACGGGACCTGCTTATATTGTTTTTGTTTTAGTTTGTCAAATAATAAAAAAATGGTTCATAAAGAGTTCATCTGACTATATTGACGAAGTGGTGTGAGACGGAGACTAGAGAATTTTAGACGAGTTGGTTTCAACTTTCCCGATCAGGTGTGCTTATACAAAAAAAATCTAATTTCGCCATAGATTTTGATAGGATATTCTGGAAGTGACAAGACAAGTTGTATAATTTCAGTGCACATTTTCACTAGGTGGCCCCTTTTTATAAGCTCGCCGGGGTCACAAAAGCATCATTGTTTTTTGCTATATATTCTGTTTTGACTTATATAATTATGTATTTGTGCAATTATTGTTTGTACCTGATGATGGTTGAATAAATAAATTTGAAATTGAATTGAAATTGGAGGTAAACCATGCCTCTTTCCATTTCCCGTTTTCTCTTTTTTTCTTAACTATAAAACTATTCTATGTGCTCCATGCCTAATATACACCAGTGAGTTTAATCTCATTGATTGATTTCAAACGTCTTCATCTAAGTTTGATTCTACAAATCTATTTCGATTAGATTATTTTTTTCGTCGACAATTTACATGTTGGTATACAGATCAAAGAAGCCTAGAATGTTCGAATCGGTTGTTTGTACTTGAAACTCGAATAAAGACAAAGAAATGACTTCGGAGAGCTTTGCACTTATCAAGAAGATAACCCTTCTTGAATTACAACGGGGGAATGCTAAAAATAATACAGAAAACAAATAAAAACCATCTTTCAAGATATTGCAAATTTTGGTCGAACAGTCGAACAGCTATTACGTCGATTATTGACATCCTGCATCAACCAATATCTCCGCATCTTAACTTTTCTCTTCACTTTTGTATAATAGTTTTTTCTTCAAAACCGCTCCAGTATGTGTAGGCGACCTGAATGGCTTTGGGATTTCCTCGACCAAAGGAGTTTCGAAGATTAGCATGAGCGAATGGCAGAAAAAAAGTCACTTTTCAATTATCAATATTGTTGAATATATTCAGAAATCAAAAGATTCCGGAAAGTTTTATCCAAGTGTTATAGCAGTTATGCCAGTGGATACAAAAATTGATTATCTCTCGATATAAATTATGATTTCAAAGACATTCGTGTAACAAGAATTGATAACACAAAGAAATATTACTCACACAATTACGCTTGTTTTAAGAAACATTAAAAAATATCACGGTGGAAGCACTATTTATCTCAAACAAAAACAACAAAATCATCAACAACAAAACGTCATATTAAACAATAACAACAACATCATCATCATCATCGTCATCATCGTCATCATCATCGACAACAACAATAACATCTACGAGGATTTTAAGCATGCGACTTTCATATTGTTTTTGTTTTTAAATTTCAACTCGCGTATACCATTTAGAGGTAGAATATAATCAGCCTGTTTTCAAAAGTTAAAAGTATTTCCCTAACCACTCTATTACATGACAGTACTCGAGTCAATTTTTGTTTACTTTTACAACTTTTTTTTTGGTTTCATTTTACCTATTTTGATTTCTTCTTACATATCATGTACATTATGCCATTTTGTATTAATGATATTCGCTGTCTTTCAACACTGTAAAAACTGTAGTGTTAAAACTGACACCAATTGGTGTTAATAGAGAACCACACCCAGAGGTGTTAAAATTACACCCTAGAGATTGAAAATAACACCAAAGAGTGTAAATGTAACAACGAAAGGTGTTGTAATAACACCTATAGGGGTAAAACTAACACCACCAATTTAACATCAGTGTAAAATAACTGGTGTGGTCCTCTATGTACACCGGATAACACCACAGTTTTTGCTGTGAAATGGTCAGGTTTACACCTTATTGATTGATTTTTACCTACTTTGATTTGCACTTACGTTTTAAAGCAATATTTGAAGAGCTTACTTGCAAAAGGGGTTAGGTCCATATTTCATCAAATTTGATTTTTTGTCTCAATGTATAGATTTTTACTAGCTCTATAAGATGATACCAAAGAAAAGTTCAAATTCTAATTTAAAAGTGATCTAAATGGCAAAAAGAAATCACTTTTTTTAAAAAAGGGATTAAGTCCATTTCAGTTTGGTTGCAAAAGGGGTTAGGTCCACAAAGTATTTTTCTGGAAAAGAATATTTAAAAATATGAAGACAGGTAGATTTCTTTTATACCCAATTTTATGTTTTCATGGTAGGGTATTATGAAAATTTAGTTTCGCATAAGAATATTGCAATATGGGAGAACAAAAAAAAAAGATTTTTCTTGGAGTGGACCTAGCCCCTTTTAAAAACAAACTATTCTGAAGAGCTGAGTTGTCAAAAAGGGTTAGGTCCATTGTTCATAATTTTTTATTGTTTTCTGTCTCAAAACCTCTAAATTTTTAGTCATTCTGATGAAAACAACGAAAATTTGAAATTCATATGAAAACGTGAATAAAAGTGGCAAAGAAAAATCATTTTTCAATCAAAATAGATTGGATTCGTTTCAGTTTAGTTGCAAAAGGGGTTAGCTCCACGATGATAATTTTCAAAAGAATATATAGAAAAAAAAATTGAAGACAGGTAGATTTCTTATATACCCAAATTTATGTTCACATGATATGGTAGTACATCATGACAATTTAGTTTCTCATAAGAGTATTGCAGTAAGTGAGAATAAAAAACATGTTTTTTCTCGGAATGGTAAAAAGTGGACCTAAGCCCTTTTGCAACTAAACTCTTAATTTCCTTTATTTTAATGATATCAATTGTCTTTTGGTTTCAGTCTATAGGTTTTTAATTTGTTTTCAATTTATTCAATGTGATAGCATTGATATGCTATGTTATTTTGTTTGTGTATTGTATTTTGCTTCATGTGATTATAATTCACAGAAAATCACTGTATGGATACGTGGCTCTTTTATAACATGTATAAAGCAGGCCTTTTGGGCACTGAAGGACCACCCTATTTTTCAATAAAACTGAATAAATAAATGAATGAATAAATAAATAGATAAATAAATAATTCAATTAATTAAACAGGAACATAACTGGTATATGCGTTAGTGAACAAGAGAATACGTTCATATAGACAGAGAGTTGGTAAAAAGGTCATTTGATTCGCAATTTAAACATAATCAGCTTTGGCATATTGTTTAAATATCAAAGACAAAAGCCATTTGACAAATTAGACCACAAAGCTTCTAAATTTACACAGGGAATGGCCCCCTTTTTGTTGTGCAATCCGGGCAATTTCGAAATGTCGTAATACATGCCAGCAGGTCCATGTGCATACTGACATTAAAGTTTTATAATCTGATAATACGCATATAGCTGGGTTAATGAGCGCTTAAAACATTGTATCAAGCGATATATAATTATATTGCATGTTATTTATTATCATTATTATTATTGTTGTTGTTATTATTATTACTATTAGTATTATTGTCATTAATTTCTTTATTTGAAAAAGCAAAACAGAAAAAAAAACATAGCAGAGAGAGAGTACGACAATATAACAGACGATGGCCTGTACTCTTTCTAGAAGAAGAAGAAGAAAAAAAAGAAGGATAAGAAGAAGAGAGGGGGGCGGTTACCCCTGTTTTCTAGTGTATTTGAGCATGGACCTATTAGGTCCAGGATTTGAGCAATCGTGAGCAAGACGTCTCCAGTGGGTCTCTGTTTGTCATGCACGTATATTTTATTGCACATCCATGCCATTGTCAACAAGAAGAGTCCCAGAATAAACTTTAAATACACTGCACGCATCCGTGATTAGCAGTATTTTATTTACTTGACGACATGATCAACATGAAGTCGAACTATGTGCACGGGAAGTAATATGAAAGGTCAAAGTTCAAAAGGCACCTCAGTCTGTATTTGCATAATGCTTTGCATAATGATTTGCATAATGACATCGATACTGCCACGACGAACGTCTCAGATGGATGAATGATATTCTGTACGCCAGATAAGAATATTTTTTATTAAATTTGGTAATTATTCCCCCTGCTTGGACCAGTAATCATCACGTAATTATTATAAATTTGGCCAAGTCCCCCGTGAGCGTTTAACATCATTTTCTTCGTCGTCTGCAAGGTTTTATCCTCAGATTTAATTGTCTGAAAGTGCGGGTGTCTAACTGTTATTTTGATAATGACATTGCCCTATAAAACATACTTTTTCGGATAAATATTCAAAAAGTCCTTTCATGGAAAACTTCCCAGGGCTCTCTGTTACAGTAGCGTATAAATGAGTAACAAATTCTGAGGGAGCTCGACATGGCGTATCGCGTAAAATTAATAAAAAGTTGCGAACAAGCGAAGCGAGCAAAAATTTCGGCATTAAGGTTGTGATAGATTTTGACATAATAAAAAAAATAATATTTCACCCTTATCCCTTTCCTTTCCTTCCTTTCTCTTTTATTTTCTTGGTCGTAAAAAATTAGGGGGCAAGACCTCCCAAGCCCATCAATCTGCAAGCCAGTGGTCTGTTACTATTTTCTTATTTTTTTTATAAAAAAAGGATTTTTCTTAAATTTCAATTGTATTTAATTTACACCGATCCTTTATCATGTTTATTGTTACTTGCTCATTTAAAGTGATGAATTTTAATAATAATAATGATCTACTTTTACTCTGACTAAAAGACCCTAAAGTTTAATCACATGGGTAAGATATATTTTGGGACTGCGGAGGCTGCAAAAAAAATGGAAATGAAAAGTGACAATTTGAGATCATTTTATCGAAATTATGTCAAAATATGAAACTAAACTTTCATACCAAGAAGGTTACTTCTTTGCGATAGTATTTTTTTATTCTTTTGTATTAACTTTCCAGGGATATCAAAGGAAATTACATACTTGCGCTATTATAATCGTAAATTCTTTGGGAAACCCAACAAGGTATTTGATATTTAAAAAAACCGGGCGAAACCGAGACCGATTTCTTTCGAAATCCGTCCACACTCGGATTCGGTTTAGCTCTAGCTGTTGCCGGCGATTCGAAAGTCGCAAACCCCTCATCGAGGGTCGTTAAAAGCTTGTGGCTTACAAAGAATGTTTCAGTAAACTGTAGTTCAACTCTCGGACATGCTGGCAGAAAATCAGAAATAAACGAAACGAACAATAGACGGGACTTTTTATCTGATGTATTGATTTCTGATCAATGGTTCATAGTGAAGTCTTTCGTAAAGAAAACTATCCACTTGTAGAGTCAAAAGCAGGCATTTAATAAGCGTTCCCAAAGATAATGACAAATTAATTTGGCTCTGATGCATGACGAATGGCTTTTTATGGAGATCCTCTCGTCGTGTCAGATGTATGAATTATTATTATCAAGGACAAAAATTTTATATAAATCATCATCAAGAACATTATTATAAGTAGTAGTATTATCATTATTATTGTTATAATCATTATTATTAGTAGTAGAAAAGTATTAGTAGTAGTAGTATTGTTATTATTATTGTTATCATTATCATTGTTATTATTATTATCAATTTAATAGAAGTGTATAGCGCTTTTTGCCAGAGGATACAAAACGCAACTATTATTACCCCGGCTTTAGCTCGAGCTATCACTTTATCAGTGGCGCCCAGTGCATTCACGGAATTAATCATCATTATTATCATTGTAATTACTATTAATATTACAATTATTGTTTTCATGAAAACTATGATGATAATGATGATGATGACGTTAATAGTAATAATGATAATAATAATGATTATTATTTATTATTGTTATCATTATTGTTGTTATTATTTTGATTATCATTATCATTATCATCATTATTGTTATTATTACTGTTGTCATTATCATTAATATCATTATTATTATTATCATAGTTATCGTGATCTTGATCATTATTGTTATTCATATTATTATTATGTTTATCGTATAATATCATCATCCTATTAACATACCAACATCCTATTATGTAAAGCCCATTTGTAAATAATTATGTGTGATCACTAATTTGGGAAGCCAAGTAAAATATACGGGAAAATAAACAGGCGGGATCGTAAAAAGGGATGTCATGAGAATAGAAAAAAATACACAAAAGAGCATAAATACGAAACTAATAGCACTCAAAATAACTTGAATACAAGCTGACTTCACTATCAAAACATAATAAAGCCTCAACAACGAAGGCGACTCCAAACCGATAGATGGCATATCATTGGAAATAACGTAATAGATCTGATCGGTCTGTATTCGGTTCCGCTGATGTAAATGAACCGGCTTCTGTACATGTAGAATTCAAAATAGCCTCTATAACCGATTTTTGTTCCCACAACACTTGTGGGAATTTCCAGATGCACTGAAAATACTTCAAAATGAAAATAGTTATTCAAATCGGGATTGATACAATTTGAATATTACATCATCATTCGAAATAGTAAACAAGCTCGGTATATCCTTTGATTTTGAATAGAACCATCAACTATATGAAGATAAAAATATATTGTTTTTTTTCTACTGAATGTTTCCCCGTTCAACTAATTTTGCGATTGTTTTCTTTTACATCAACGATATTTCATTATCAAAATTTCGTTTCCTTTTCATGCAATTATGCATACATTTTAGAAAAAAAAGGTATTTTCGAATAAAATTTTCCGATTGCATCGCTCTTCCCTCAGAGCGGTCAAGACCCAATTTCCCCCTATTTTTGTTATGATTTTGCAATGCTCCATCTTTGTTCAGTTATCTTGCTTCTTTTTGTTTATCAAATTGGTTTTAATCGCTTCAATAAATGCCCAGTGATCAGGGGTGGTTGTTCATTGGGGCGACCTCTTCTAGATTTTAAAAAAGAGGAGAAAATGGCAGAAATTTTAAGAAGGAAAAACGGAAAAAGAAGACGAAAAAGTATTAAAAGAATTGTATAAAAAGAAAGGTCTGTTACGTAACCTTATTACTCATGATACCCTTGTAATGACGTCAGTTCTAAGTTTTTTCTTGCCCCCTTTCAAACATGTCAAACCAACCCTGTGTCGCGTCTGCCTGTGACAATATAAACAATTCGAATATTGACCACCGCGAAAATGATGAAATAATCAAAATACAAAATAGTAATAATGTATTGGATATAAAGGGCCTATTGGGTATAATGATAAGAAACATTTGTGCATTTTAACACAATGTTGGTTTAAATCTACACAAAATTACTTTGGAGTGTTATTTTAGTCAACGAACACTCCCTTTCGCTCCTTACGCAATATCAAGTAAAGCGTTTTAGAGTGATTGTGGAACAAAAATAAATACTAATTGTTTTCTATTTACATACATGAAGTGGAATATTCTAGGCAGTCTGAAAGTACGGTAATTGTTTTCAAATCATATTCCCTTCTACGTTTCATTATCCAATTATCTACGAATAGTGGAAAAAAAATATACCGAGGTGTGTATTTCACGAGTTAGTCGGCATATTGCATAATACCTCATAATGTAAAAAGTGAAAGTCTGTTCTATTAAAGGGAGCAATCAAAATTCCCATTGAACTATTTTCGTCTGCAATCTAAAATATATTGGGTATGATAACATTACGATGATAGGGAAATGTATTTACGATCGGCAAAGAGTTCTTATTTGTATTTCCTTATTTTTTCACGGCAAAATGTGGTTCAAATTGGATGTCACTTTGAGTAAACTGTTTTCAGACAAATTTCGCTATTTTTGTTGTATCTAATGTATTTATTAAGGTGCGATTGAGGCACTTACTGAATTAATGCCCCTAGCTCCAAGGTGTGTAATATCCCTCGGTAGTGCGTGGTGTCCAGCGAAGGTCTAGATGTCCTGTTTGTTGCGGCTGAACACGTACTTCACTTGACTTTCACTCTCCAGATACAGAACTCTCACTGATTAACCTTGACACTGACTGACTCTTAATTGGTCATTGGGGTACATACTTGGGGGTATTGCGGGCGCGCCGTGCGTAATGTTCATTCATGCACGGAGGTGAGTGAAGGGTATTGTTTAACGACCCTTTATGCAACATATCTTTCTAAAGAGTAAACGAAATTGTTTGTCGCATCCATTTAGATTTTGAAAATAATCATGCTAATCAGATGTTTCACACACTGTAAAAACTGTGGTGTTAAAAACTGAAACCAATTATTGGTGTTAATAGAGGACCACACCCTGAGGTGTTAAAATAACATGCACCCTAGAGATTGAACATAACACCAAAGAGTGTAAATGTAACAACCATAGGTGTTGTAATAACACCTATAGGTGTAAAATTAACACCACCAATTTAACACCGGTGTAAAATAACTGGTGTGGTCCTCTATGTACACCGGTTAACACCACATTTTTTGCTGTGCATACAAAAAAATGATCCAACTTCCATCCTTACTGTCACCACCTTAATCCTCTCGAAAAAAAAGGTTTTCGAAAAATCGCGTAAAAATGCATATTTAACATTTTTCTGTAATGTGTATTATGAATAATAGGGACTGCAATTATTTCTTAAACCTGAACCCCGTCTGACCAAGATTTACACTGTAAAAACTGCGGTGTTAAAACTGACACCAATTGGTGTTAATAGAGGACCACACCCTGAAGTGTTAAAATTACACCCTAGAGATTAAACATAACACCAACGAATGTTGATGTAACAACAAAATGTGTTGAAATAACACCTATAGGTGTTAAACTTACACTGTCAATTTAACACCGGTGTAAAATAACTGGTGTGGTCCTCTATGTATACCCGTTAACACCACACTTTTTGCTGTGTACGATCAATCCGATCAACCACAACTATGGAACGCCAACATGTTTGTTCAAAATATGTATTAGATATGCCTTTTATTTATACATTCATTGCTTTCTTGAAAAGTTAGGGTGCTTCTCTTTGTTTAATAATAATAATACATATAATTTATATAGCGTCTTTTCCATTTTGACTAAATGCTCAAGGCGCTTAATAGAGTAATACATAAAAATAAAGAGAACTAAGAGAAGTACAAAAAAGGGCAAATTTAAAAATGAGGGAAAATGACTGTCTTTACATAGGACATTGCGGAAATTTCTTGTAGAAAATATGACACTGATGGTTTTCCAAATTGAGATTGATCGGATCAATCGTAACTCCTCGTAAGACGGGGCCCATGCAGGGAACTATTGCAAAATAAGGCTCAGACGGCACCAGACAGCAAACTACAGCGATCATGGTCCTCTACTGACGGGAACTGCAACCAGGCCATAAGGGTCCAGGGGGCCGTTGCAGAAAGAGTTGCGTCTTAACGCAAGTCCCAAATGCGCGCTGTTGATTGGTTGAAAATCAAGTTTCGAATGATTTTAGTTGCGATCGATTGCAACTCTTTCTGCAACGGGCCCCAGGTCTTGTGAACCACTCGAACATGTGTCTAGGAAAGTTGTCTACTGAAAAGATGTCATCCTATACAGTTACCATATTGATAGTCAGACAACGTACTTCTTAGCCAATTTAAAGTAAAGTTTAAGTCCACTCTAGGAAAATATTGATGATATCCCTCACTCACTTCTTTTGTCTTTTAATTATTATACAATATTTCGATTTTTACCGATGTGACAATAATAAGGACCGATTTGACTGAACCACGAAATGTTAAAACAGTGGTAATACTACAAATTCAAGGAGGAATAAAACCTTGTTTCAAAGGACAATGAGGAGAAAATAATTAGAATATTTAATAAATCATATGACAAAGTACAAAAGCAATAGTGAGTGGTTGACGTCATCAGTCGCCTCATTTGCATACCGACCAAGATGTGCATATAACTATTTCGTGAATGTTAAGCGATACTTCAAAATATTATAATTTTCTTATTTTACATCCGATTTTGAAAAGATTTTCAGTGTTATGCTTGTTGGAATTTTCTCCTTTTATTAAACTCAGATTTTTGTTGCGGTGGACTTGTCCTTTAAGGAAAGGTCTCAGACCGACAATTTGTCCATTTTGTCAGATGACAACTTCATGAAGCGCTCCCTTATCATTGGCCATTAAACTTGTCAGGCTAACATTCCACTTTTATGATCGGGAGATGGAACACATGAGATCGGTTTCACAGAGAACGTGTTACATGTATCGATAAATATGAAAAAAAAAATATTGTAGGAATAAAACATATTCCTGCAACAGGTAAAATGTTTGGTTCCAGCCTATATAGCGATAGCTCAGTCGGTAGAGCGGGGTTTCGGATTCCGGTGACCCAGGTTCGATTCCCAAGTGGTGCGCTAGTGCCCTTTGGTAAGGCATTTATCCTCATTACCAGGTCCCTCGGAGAGGACCTTAAGCCGTCGGTCCCCTGGTTGCTTGCTCACAGTCATTCGTGCCTTCTTATCAGTCAGGTAAAACCTCGGTATGACATATGACATATATCGTACATAACACCGGGCCCCGTTGCACAAAACTGACTATTATGGTAACTTTGTCATCTATCGGTAACTTTCATGAAATCCTTGATTTTGATTGGCTGATGAGCAATGTTACCATGGTAGTTAGCATTGGATGGTAATGGCACCATAACATGACAGAGCCCATTTGCAATTGACTGTCAATATCACGTTTCGTGAAACATGGACATATGTCATATGCTTCCAATGTAACAAATATATGAGAATTCTGCGCTTAATCTTTGCTTGTTTCCGGAAGTAAAATTTCCGTTAGATTCGGAAGCATTATTATATGGATTTAATATGATAATAATTACGATATTAAAAGCAAAATATAAATAGAAATGACAAAGGTGATGTTATTCGGACTGTTAATTTTCAATTTCATTGGCGTGGGCCAATTTGAATAACATCTTCACAGATGAAGAGTTACAGGAAATAAGGCCGTCGAGTTTCGATCACAGAAAATTATTGCCCGTGCACGTCCCCCCTTCCCCTTCACCATGAAAGGTAAATCCAGCCTTTGTCATGAAATGTTGTGTTGGAAAGGAGAAAAATAAATTAAACAGAATGGTGAAAGTTTGAAAGAAATCGGACAAGCAATAAGAAATTTATTATTATTATTATCATTATTGTTATTATTTATTATTATTATTAAAATTATTATTATCATCATTCATGCCGGCTTCTTTCACACCGGATGCATAAAACAATTTCCTCATTGCGTAAATGTCACTTATAAGAAGGCGTTAACACAAAACATAGGCAACATTTTTTTTATTATCAGGTTTTCGACGAGCCATGACCGAATTACTGAAGAGATACTCATTTTGGTTACACTTTCACTAACACCTTAATGTCAATAATGGTTTCTTTTCCTGTATCGCTTTCGTGTATTCTTCAGCATTAATCTGAAAATTTTAATAGGTGCAATGAAAAAAAAAAACTTTGTGATTTCAAAGAGGTGAGGAGAAAACTCTCATTTTTTAAAATAGAATTATTTGAAGTCTGTAGGCAATTATTGTGACCTGATTAATATAGTTTTTTTCTTGGTTAGAAATATTGATATCACTTTGAAATACCATAACCATGAATCTATTATTGTTCGTGAAAACCCCCACTTTATGTGGAGTACCTATGATAGTTTCTTTTCAATTAGTCTGTCAATTCGTCCAATTACCAAGTGAACTCGCCTACTATTTTGGTCTACCATTAGGTTATCCACAATTCACATGATCTAATTGCCATTTCTTTCACGCACCATTTCGTCTAGTAACCAGTTGGTCCAATAGCCAGTTAGTCGGTATACCAGTTGGCCTTATTGGACTAAGTGTTTATTGGAGGAAATGAATGACAAAAATGGGTATATTTGACCAATTTGTTATGAGACGAAATTGTCATAGTCGAAGTGCTGATTGGACGAAGTGATTATTGGACCAATTGGTTATTGGACTATATGGTTGTTACACGAAATGTTAATTGACGGAAGGGCATTAGACTAAATGAAGATAGACCATATGTGTTTAGTGGATGAGATGGAAATGGACTAACTGCCAATTTGCCCATGTGTACATATCAATATGACTTGTGATTGGTCTATATGCCGCAGCCACAACCATGCCAACGAAACCGGCTTCAAACCGATCAAAACCATTTCGTGAGATTTCAATAGGTCTATTGCCAACCCATCCCTCATCACATGCTGGTCTACATTCATTTAGTCTACTAACGCCATTTCGTCTAAGAGCCATGTGGTCTAATAACCATTTGGTCCAATGATCACTTCGTTTAATCACCAGTTCGTCTATAACCATTTCGTCCCATAACCAGTTGGTCTAATACCCATTTTCTTGTCATTCATATCGCCCAATTAACACTTAGTCTATTTAGACCAATGGTATATGGACAAGATGTCTTTTGGACCAACTGGTTTTTAGACGAAATGGTGAGTGGACGAAATGGCGATTTGACCCTGTGGATGGTGGACGAATCGATGATAGATGAAATGATAGTAGACGAGTTGGTAATTACACCAATTGAAAATAAACGCATTAGGCAGTGTTATATTAAGGACAGAAAACTATTGAGATTAATCATATATGTAATTATTAATTACGTCTGGTATAAGAGACCAACAAAAATTGAATTAACATCAGATATTACAGAAAAATAAAGTTCTTTTATTTTTGGAATAATCGTTGTGCCCTGTAGTAGACTTTTGCACAGTGCAAATTGCACTGTAGAGTGCTTCTTGATATTTGAAAATATTTTTATGAAGTTTAGTATAAAATAAATATCGGAATTTGGTCTTTATGGGGCTAAAAATACTTATTGTTTGGAGGCATTCCGTGATTGTTTGTTCCTTTTGAATTACTTCTGAATAAATATCTATATTTGGCATATCCGGTTAAAGTAAACACTGTAAAAACGCTGTGTATAAAATTTTATGCAAGTTGTTTAAGCCCGTCGCTCATACGACTATTGTTTAAACTTTTGGATTTAACCAAGTTGTTTGAAAGAGTTAAAAACAAATCTTTAAAAGTTTAAGATAAAGAGACATATTAGTTTAATAATATTAACAAGTTGTTGAAAAGTTTAAACAGCGTTTTTACAGTGTATAGGAAATTCTTTCGGCATATATTCAGATTGGCTCCATATCGTTACCGATACACTATTCACACAAATTGCAAAAATACTGGTGTTAACTTAATTAAACACCAGTTTGGTATGTATTGTATCGGAAACACCAGAGAGGTGATGAAACACCACCTCCAGGCCTTTAGGCTAACACCCACCAGATAAGCACTTAAACTATACACTAATCAGTCTTAGACCAATCTCTTTGATTCTTCACTGGTGTCGTTTCAATACTTCCCCGGTGTTTTCCGATATAGATACCGGGATGGTGTTAAATTAACACCGTAATTTTACAGTGCATTATTCTAAACCACAATTCCCATGAAACACTCCCTTGCCATTCCACTGAGAGGAACTGATTTAGAGTCCCCCCAACGAAACCGACTGAAAATTGACCGACGGTAAATGACATGCGGCAAAGATGTAATAACATTTGATCGGCCCCAGGGGCCCGTTGCAGAAAGAGTTGCAATCAAACGCAATTCTAAAAATCATGCGTAACTTGATTTTCAACCAATCAAAAGCGCGCATTTTGGACTTGCAATTGATTTTTTTTACTTGCGTTTAAACGCAACTCTTTCTGCAACGGACCCCTGGAGATTATGTTGGTTTGGTTGGTGGGTCTGTATCGTCATTGCAGAAGAAAAATCATTTGATCATTTTGTAACGAGAACAATGGTAAAGTCTGTTTATGTCTATTCAATTTCCAGGAACATGGCAACGAATTCTCAAAGGAAATTTAGCAATATACGTAACAAAATAAACAACAACCAATGCATGGGGATAACGTAAAATAAGTTATCATGTCTGTTGAGAGTAGTTTGCCAATCATTGATCTTTCCATTTTGATTTTGTTTTATTATATTACAGAAAGTAGACATGGTGACATAAGACGTCCCTTCTCAACGCCACCAAGTTATACTCTGAGCGACATGAGGCACCTGTCGCCCACGTTAAGATTTGGGTCACGTTTCCAGTTTCCAAGCCACACCATTTCGACATCGCCACACGTTTCTCAACAATCCAGGATCGTCTCGACTGGATCCACTGCACCTTCTACTGCCACCTTGTCCTCTGAAAGCAATCTTCAAGTTGGTGCGCTGCAGGAGCCGTCGCAGCAGGGGCTTGTGCGTCCACAACAGATGCTTGATTCTGGAGCTTTGCCCACCGATGAGGGTGTCGCTCGAAGACAACGTGCGATCATGTACCAACAGCAGCTCCTCTATGTGACGAAACGGTTACATCGGCTAGGAATTGGAAAAGATGCATTCGGTCGGAGCCAGGAAGCTCGTGGTTCTTCACTTGATGCAGCGCAAGGAGATGATGTCTTTCAACAACCTATCCACCCATCACAGCGACTTGATCGACAACAAGAAGATCAGTCCGGCCAGTCTACAGAGCACATTGGTGATGAAGGAAAAGGTGGCCAAATTGGACAAACAGCAACCTCTTCTCAAGGCAGTAACGCCCAAATATCTGGTGCGTCTGTGTTAGTCACATCAAATCCGTCGCAGGCACAGACCTCTGGAATCCGTGGCTACTTTATGGATCAACCTATCGGAATCGGAAGCAGTATCGCTCAAAATCCTTCGGGAATGCCCTCTCTGTCAGGGATGTTCGGGGTGCAGCCGCCATTGCGATACGGTGGTGCTGTACAACCCGACACCACCATTCGCCAGCTTCTGCAGCGCCGGACGACCCCACCTTATCCGACCTCTGGCACCCCAGTCCATCAAATGCACCACCAGCAGCAACGCTATGTCCAACAACAGCACCATCAGCAGCAAGAACTGCAACGACGTTCCCAGACGCCCGGTCGTAAGGTTCCTCTCTCGCAGCGATTAAGTGACGGGAGCTGCAACGTGAAACCGGCAGCAGCTGCTGCCATCGGACCGCGACGTTACTCAGCGCCGTCCTACACCACAGACGTCGTCATGAAGGAGGGTGGTAGTCGTCGGTACCCATCCCAGGGAGATGCCACCGCACAACTTACTGAAAGCAACACGGGTATGGAGTCATCGGGATCGGAGGGACGGGATCCACGCCCATTCGTACAAAGAGGTAAGGTCAATTTATTAATGCTGCATGTTTCAATGTAATGCTGTTGTTGAAATCATGATGATGGTGATGATTGATGATGGTGATGATGATGGTGATGATGATGGTGGTGATGATGGCGATGATGATGGTGGTGATGATGGTGATTATGATCACGATGATGATGATGATGATGATGGTGGTGGTAATGGTGATGATAGTAATGGTGATGATAATGATGGTGATGATGATAATGATGATGGTGATGATGATGATGGTGGTGGTAATGTTGATGATAATGATGGTGATGATGATGATGATAATGATAATGGTGATGATGATACTGTATTATGATGTACGTGTGGATGTTTGTCATTGGCCTCCAACACATTTGATTGTGATCATGGCGCGATCATGTTGTGATGTTTATTGATATTTACGTTTGAGCTAGGATCATAATAAGGAACCCGTAGGGTGATCGTATTCTGTGTATCGTACGATATGCTTATGGCGGCATACTACGGATTGAGGATCATCTCAGGATCTAAGATTCTAAGATT
Source organism: Lytechinus variegatus (assembly GCF_018143015.1). Taxonomy (NCBI): domain Eukaryota; kingdom Metazoa; phylum Echinodermata; class Echinoidea; order Temnopleuroida; family Toxopneustidae; genus Lytechinus; species Lytechinus variegatus. Next base: position 22,091,733 of record NC_054748.1, on the reverse strand, counting down.
CTGTTTAGCGCTCAGTTATACAACGTTTTCAAATACATGTAGTAAGATTGTTGCTCTTAAAGCCGCAGGGGCATCGTAGGCCTACAACTTACGGGTTTCATACGATCTCCGTGCAGTTATCGACTGATCATCTCACGACCATCGCCGATGTCTTTACGCTCTTCTTATTTTTGGGGTGCTGTATTTCAATTCCCTGAAAAACTCTTAATTTGAAGTGGTAAGACGACAATCATCAAGGTAATGACTGTCGCTAATCAGTTTGGTGATAATTTCTTTTTTTTTTAATGTAAGGTCAGTGCAACGATAGCCCAAAGGAAACAAAAAATGCACGACCTATTATTAATTTACTGTCTGTCGCTTCCACGAAAGGTGAAAAACCAACTCTTAATTTTATGCATTTGTTTGGGTGACTTGTTCTTCGTATGTTCGGAGAGCATTCGGCAGCCGTTTGTTGAAATATCATGCTCGATGTTTCCGGTTTGTGTGGAGAAGAAGACTATCATAACAAAGGGGAACTAAAACCGTGGAAATTATGGGGTAAAGATGTAGTATCGTGTGGGATTATTGGTTTATTGGTAAAAAGGTATTGATATTGTTAAGACTTAAGAGGAAATAATGCTTTCCCTGTCTGTAGGCGAGAGAAAGTGATATTATAGGGGTGGGGGCGATCGATGAATACAGCACTGGAATTAAAAATAAGTAATAGGGAGAGAGTGGGAGGGGGGTAGGGATGAGGGGGCGGGGGTTGATCTCGAGGTGAGCATGGTCGCAGAAGATAAAAATATATATTTTATTGTCACAATGAGTATCTGTAGGAGTATGAATGAGTTTGAAATAGGAGAGAATGTAATAATGAGACTTGAAAAGAATTATCAGGGGACGCTGCGAACCGAGGGGGGGGGGGGTTATGGGGGTTGGCTCTTGTCTTCAGTAAATGTGTACATCGTACATCGTTTAACTACAACAGTATACTGTACAATGTATGAAAGTATGTTTAAATAGACACAACCTCTTTGATTTGACTGCATGATATTATTCAATCAAAGTATATATTATTTGCTAAAGCAATACTTGGAATATGCACTGCAAGAATCAAGAATGATAACTTCGGGATAGTCCCGAACTTGATTATTCTTTTCTTATTTCTCAAAATATTTATTCTCTTTATACAACGGATAATCCGAATAAGCCAATCAAGCACGTATTCCAAACATTTTGTCAGTGTCGAAGATTTAAAATATTGACTCTCTGTGTCCTCGACTAATTATTTACATCCTTTATTTTTGTGCGATTACTGGGTAATGCACATCGCTTCTGGGAAATATGGCGATCACGTGGTTATGTCACGTTGGAAAACTTGAAAAGGGATTTCCCCCAAATCCCCGAGCCGTCTTCGTGCAGCACATATCGAAGAACGTATACGTAAGATCGTATCTCTGTGAGAACGATCTATACAAGCGCCCTCTTGCGTTCAATGTACACACAGTTACTTCGAAGGAAATACTCTTTCATGAAGGAGCTAGTGGATATTTCGCAATTCTGACATGACTAATTTCTTCCTAAATTGTTTAATCAGTCATGCTCGAATTGGGAAGGATGCATCACGCCCTTATCAATCATGTACGTAATCTTTATTTTCTGCGATAAAAAGGATAACCTGGTGGGTGTTTCATAAAGTTGTTCGTATAAGTTAAGAGCGACTTTAAGAACGACTGGTGATCCCTTCTTGCGGTAAGTGGTATATTGAATTGGCGATGGTTTAGCGCGTAAGAAAGGATCACCAGTCGTTCTTAAAGTCGCTCTTAACGTACGAACAGCTTTATGAAACAGTCCCCAGAACAAGTACGTCTACTGAAATTCTAAAAATAAAAATCTTTTATTTCTCTTTCTCCTTTTCTATCTTCTCTCTCTGCTCTCCTTCTTCTTAAATTTTGTTTTGTTTTCTTCGTCTCCTATCCCTGCTCCACCCTTCTTCATTCACCCCCAACTGGCGTACAGATGGGAGGGGGTGACTTGGGGGCCGTGGCCCCACCAAAATTTCAGAACAAAAAGAAAGAAAGAATATGTTATGTCACAATATCACAAAATTAGACGTCTGAGTTAAAATACACTCTAAAAAACTGCGGTGTTAATAGAGAACCACAGGTGTTAAAATTACACCCTAGACATGCTAGAGATTAAACATAACACCAAGGAGTGTAAAAGTAACAACAAAGGATATTGTAATAACACCTATAGGTGTAAAACTAACACCACCAATTTAACACCGGTGTAAAATAACTGGTGTGGTCCTCTATGTACACCGGTTGACACCACAGTTTTTGCTGTGTATTCAATAAGGGATAAGGGGGGGGGGGCGATGGTTAAGTTACAAGTTTGTATTCACGGTTCAAATTCCATACAGCGCTGTTTACCATATTAATTTGACAGTACTGTAAATGTACAATAGTCTAAACATTCAAGTGTTTGATTTAAACACTTAAAGAAAGCTTAATTTTTGATATTCCGTCTTCAATAAAGTAAGCATGATTCTTTATTGTTTAATAGCTCCTGTAAATTTCATACATTTTAACAGGGTTGTACAAATGTTTTAACCTGGAGAGCGTTTCATGAAAGGACTTGGATGTTTTATCCGACAAGTCCTGTTTATCCGACAGTTAGTATAGTAACAGTGCTTCTCAACCAATCAGAACCCAGGGAAGCTGTCAGATCTGACAACTTGTCGGACGAAAATATTGATGAAACGCCCCCCGGGTCTTAACTGTGGTCTCTTCCTTTTGAATCGTTCTTCATTTTACCTGTATAACTCTAGGTAAAGGAAAATGAAACCTATACTAGTAAAGAAAAACACATTCACTGATAAATACAGGATATTGGAAAATTTGCTAGAGTTAATTCTCTTTAATTTGCTAATTTGGGCGTAGATATTGGGGTAAAATCTATTATCAAAACTCATTAGACCGAATTTGAAACTATATAAATAAAACAAAAAACGTTTGAATAATGATTTTATGAATTTATGTGTATATTTGATTTATTATTGGTAAAATATAATTTATGATTTGTAAACGTCGATATCTACTTGGAGATGTAGTTCGTCTCTGACGTCACAATTTTGAACTAACCCGCGAAAATGGCGACCTCCATCCAAAGGCTTCGAACCATCATGAACAACCCAGGCTCGGAAGAGGTGTTACTCCATACTGCGAAATTTGATTGGTGTAAGCCCGGTGGGGGGTATCTAAAAATTGGCGCCATGGACCCATTTTTATAAGAGGAGTGTCTAAAAAATGGGGCCATGTTTAGGGATTTTTCAGCATAAAACTATACCACATGTTTAGTGATTTCTTCAAAAAGAAAAAAAGCCACCCATTCCAGCGGCACATCCCTGTATGCCTCATTTCGTGAGTACCCCCCCCCCCCGGGGGTATGTGAGTGGATTCATTTTGATTGTCTTGTATAATCGATGATAATATTATCTTGTATTAAAAATTGGGTTTCATTTTCCGTAAGTCGACCAGCAAACATTAACGACGAATCGGATTTGAACAAAATGGACATGGTTATATTGACAGGTGTCATCAATCTTCTGCTCTTACTTATGTGCTCTGTCGCCATCTATTGAGATAGTTTGGACAGTCTTGGGCAATTGGCTCGAAATCATTCAGAAATACAATACAATTCGTTGCTCGAAATGCATTCATCATAACAGAACGATGCGCATACTCATTTGGTTTTGATACGATTTTACTCTGATAATAGATCCACCTCTTTTTTTTTTGGGGGGGGGCATGGAGCATATTTAATAGGAGATAAATAATGGGATAGGTAGAAGAATTTAAAATCAAAGTTAAAAAAATTGTTTAAGCCCGTTACTCCAACAAGTTGTTTTATTTTTTTTTGGTAATTAACTGTTTAAACTTTGGTGGATTTTTCTCAAACCTTTGACGGTAATCGTTTTAGTTTTTTTTTTATTATTTCTACACCACTTTGTGAGGGTGAACTTCCCCTTTTTATTAGGCATATCTCACACTATCAAAATCAAACCGCAAGACTGATCATAATGATTATAATGATACCAATGTTTCCTTTTAAACTCAAAAATTTTCCACAATGTCACACAGCCCAATGTGATAGATTGCAACATACTTATTATACTATTGGACCAAATAAATTGGTTGATCCCAGCATGGAGTCGACTTCTTGGAAACAAAATGATAGAAATACACCAGTTACGTCAATGCCCATTCGTGCATTCTTACAGGGCTAATAATAAATCCACTAAACAAACCTAGCCGTATACCCTGAATCATTTCACCCAAAATAATAAATTTGGCCTAATATACGTGATGATGATCGAACTCGTCTTGTAATTGTCAAATATATGCCACATTTATGTTTAATAGAAATTTAATTATCGATTTTTGAAAATATTCAGTCATTCATAGATACTAAATAAGTTGGCAAAAAAGGGATTTTCTGTGTGAAATATCAGTTTCTACTAATTAATTATTTCCAATATTATTATTTTTCCTGTTCGCATGGACTTTGACTCAACCAATGAATGACTGAATGACTGAATAAATCACTCAACCAGGCAATGAATGAATGAATGAATCAATCAATCGATGAATGAATGAATGAATCAATCAATCATTCAATCAACTAATCAATTTATGTTTTAATCTGAACTGAATTCGAACAAAACATTTGAGGACATACATTTAAAATCAAAAGTTCGACCTGGCATTAACTTGATTAAAAACCGTCGACATGCATTTATTTTAAACCTATTTATGTCGATGATTATATAGTTACACCAACGAAACCAGGTCTCATTGTGATGATAACTTTGAATAAATTTTGAAAAGATTCTAATCCATCATCTTTAAGATAATCACCACAACAATGGAAGAAACAAAATGACAACGTGATACAAAGATCAATCAATGTTTAAATGGCCTGACCAATCAAGAACAATGTTAAACGCGCATTTGGTTCAAAATACTAACCAGGAGCCAATCAGAAGTGTTCTCTCATTTTTGGGATTCACTGTTAAGCTTTGTGTTACGGGGTCCAGAAGTTTGGGTTTGTGGTGATGAAATATTTTGATCCATCCTCTGTAAGATAATCACCACAACAATGGAGAAAACACAAGATAACCAGAAGGATGAATGTTGCAATTTGAATTATGTCAGATCGTTGGAATGACTATTATTTTCCGATCGCTAAAAACCATGCCAATGCAATTTAGATAAGAAATTAATCTGATTGCTTAGCGCAAACAGAAAGAATTGCTGGAAAATCTAACCGAGTTCACGTTTGGCAATTTATGAGGGCCAATAAAGTTTCCCCCCACACTTTTTAAATTGTTTGATTGGTGTAATCTCAAGGAAAGCGAATAAACTGTGACTTGCAACTGTTTGAGTTATTAGTTTACGTTGTCATGGCAAGAGTGATAATAGATGATGTGTTCCATTATTACGTCATCATTATCGGGACTGATTTTTTGACAGAACGTATAGGAGATATATTATCTACAGGAAACTGCCAATTCGTCTATTGCCAACTTGTCTACTAATCACATGGTCTATCTTCGTTTAGTCTAATGCCATTCCATCCATCAACAGTTTGTCTTACAGCCATTTGGTCCAATAACCATTTGGCCAAATCATCACTTCGTCTTATCATCACTTCGTGTTTGAAAATTTCGTAATAAAATAAGGCGGAGATAAGTGAGAGACGGACAACGGGGGGGGGGGGGGGGGGGAGAGACGGGCATGGAGAGGGAGATAGAGATAGAAGAGGGGGATATAGGAGAAAAAAGAATGGGGGATTATGTCGGTAAGGGACACACCATTAGAAACCCAGGGGAGGGGGGGGGGGGCTGGAAGTTTGGGTTGATGCAATTTTTTTCCTTTCTTTGAGCAAAATTTTTTTTTAATTCCTTACTCTTTTGAGACTGGTTTTTTTTTGCACCTTTCAGATGATTTGTCAGTGGGCCATTTTTTACTCTGATGGTGAGCCAAGTTTTTTTTGCTTATATAGCAAGACAAGTTTTTTTTTGGGGGAAAAACTTCCAGTCCCCTCCCCTGGATATCTAATGGTGCGTCCCTAACAGGTGGGTAAAAAAAAATGATTTAAAAGCATTTACTGACATTCGACAGCAAAGTTTGCTACGTCAAGTAGCAATACCGAGAGGAAGGAAGAGAGATAACAACAATCTTATCACAAAATACAAATATTATTCATAAACACTGTTCTACCCGACCGAACACCCTCCAGTAAGCCGTATGTAAGACTATTAAATAAACAAACAATTCCAAGTTCAGAAATCATAAACGAGAGAATAAATATGGACTCCACTTTTGAAGGAGTCAAATGGGGTCAGGAACATGATGAAACACTTGCGTAGTCTCAGGACCAGAGCTTTTCAGACCTTATTCACTTTTGACAATGCTGCAATATATCGTTATATACCAAGGGATGTATTAACATTTTTTCCCCTTTTTTTATCACATTATGCTGTGATAAATTGTCATAAAGAGGCATTTTCTATATTCCTCTGACACTACGATCAGAATTGACAGATCATGACCATTGTTTTCATATAAAAACGGAATTAGTGTATCAATCACTTGTTTATTACACACACCAATCATTATTGAAATTTAAATTGAAACTTTATTTACCACAATCTTCATAAAAAACCCGTACAAATCAAGACATACGAATATTTCAATAAAATAAATTATAACAAAAATGAGTATATTTAAGAATAGTGGAAGGATCACTGAAAAGTTACAAGGAACTTATGAATTAGTGATCCTGAAATTAACACAAAACAACACAAATGAAAAAAAAAACAAATGCAGGAAGGAAATACAGAGCAAACACAACGTATTTTGATCAATTCAGGTAAATTCAATAGGCTATACACATTTTTAGGAATCCCTATTCACTCTAAAAAAGTTATATGTTCACTTGTTGTTTCTTTTAGAGTACACATTTTCGAAGTCACTATTTACTCTACATTAGATTTGTTTAGTTTTTTTTCACCCGCCTTATTTAATTGCTGCTTCTTTTTTTATCTTCTGTCCCTTTTCTCCTCACTCTTTTTATTCTGCCTATATATTTTTCTCCTTATCCTTCATCTCTTGTGTATTCATGTATTTAATTTATACCTTAATTGTATATGATCTGGTACTTTTTTTTGCATAATTTGTTTGTCTCATCTATGACTTTGTATTTTTTGTTTTAGTTCTGTGATTCTTGTAATTGATGTTAACGTCATATTGAACACATTTTGTCTAATAAGTTTCTCTTTGTGTACCATATTTGTTTTTTATTGTATTATTTTTTGTTGTTATATGCCACACTTTGTTTATTCCTTATGATTTCAATCTTTTATATTGTAAAAACTTTTTGTAATTCGGCTCTGTGCTGTGATGAAAGTTTTTTTATCTAAATAAACCATTTTGAATTGAATTGAATAGATAGATAGATAGATAGGTAGGTAGATAGATAGATAGATAGATGTAGATCTATAGGTGAAATGGGTTATTAAAAGATCTTCGCAGGCAATGGCGGAATAGTGAGCATTTGTACAGACATGTTTACAAGTAATATATTAAGTTTTCATTCAAAATATCATGGCTTTTTCAAAAAGAGGAATATGGTATTTACTATGAAGCGTGTGAAAAGAAATAAGGAAAATAGACGTATGTAAATTGAAAGTCATGCAGGTGTGAGACAGTAAATGGAAGGGATGGAAAAGGAGCAGAGACAAGTAGGAGCAAGATCTCTTGCTCTTTCTTGAACACGATATGCTTCACTTATTTTTTTTAAAAGAATATATACAAACAATACAACTAAGATCAATATCATACACCAAAATACGGTCTGCTCACAAGACTAAATCCATACCGGTATAAATCACCCATCTTGACATGCTTGAGCTTGAATGCAAAGTGCGTCTTCTTTTCTTTATGCCCCCCGTTGAAGTTGGACTTCATTCAAAAAAGTTATCCACTGACGTCACAATGACGTCATATTCCAAGTACTGGTATTCATTAAATGATACAAGCCTGTGCCAGTTTTTTACAACCCATTTTCAGTGACACCGTTCGATCCACATTTTATGAATGGTATGGTATGTTGGTGATTTGTTGTGGGTTACATACTCGAACGCACTTTGGAATTAGAAACCAGATTTAGGCAGCTTCTCCTCATGATAGTAAACTAAGTTTTTTTTGTTTATCAGCCTCATTTTTAGAGTTCATTTACACCAGAGGTGCATGTTTACGCCAATGGTGTATATTACATGTTGGTGTAAATAACCATGTAACATAAGCATCTATATGTATTTGGTTTTGATTTGTTTTTGTTTTGAATTGACAGACGCGTGTATGTTTGTTTTTCCCCCAAGTATACATATATGACTGCCTGCACTTTGGCGTTGCCTCATCTACATAGTTACAAAATAGTTGATGGATATTGCGAAATTTTGTTGAAGAAAATAATTTACCCCTAATGTCGCCTTCGAAGAAAAATAAGGAGGGTAATAGGGACGACGAAGTAATCAATTTTAACCACATGGAATTTGAGGCATCACGAAGGGGGGGGGGGGGCGCTGATGGATTTTGATTTTTCTTTCAAGATTTGAAATGTCTTGAAAAGGTTTTAAATCTTGATCAATAAAAACAACAATGAAAATAATAGTTCAAAAAATGAATCACTAATTGATTAATTTTGAACTATTATTATCATTGTCATTATTATCATTTGTGGAAATTTTCTCTTTCTGTTTTTTTCTCAGTTAGCCCCCCCCCCCCAAAAAAAAAACAAACACAGAAAACAGACCCCAACCGGCAAATAGTCATGTATATCAAGATTAAAAGGATTTGATATGAAAAAGAGGTCTACAAATCTGTATGCAGGGCTATTTTCTCAACCATCCTTTTTCATTTTTTTTCGTAAATAAAATTAAATGTGAAAGTTGATAATGAAATTCATTTTACAAACGATTTCATAGCACTATTCCTTTCCTAGCATCGTTTCATGTTTACCAAATGAGTTTTTTTCGGGATCCCGATCCCCGCCCTTGTAAAACAAAAAATGTAATAAAAATAAATATGTCGGCCTCCCCCTTTCTTTATTTTTTTTAAGCAAAACGTTTTTCTCATGCAGCAATGAACTAGCTCATAAAAACATGAACATGGCTTCAGCCTTGCCCTTCCATATGCCAATGTGAGCCATGAAGTTATCTCAAATTCAATCGCTGCAGAATGATTTTTAAAGTCATAATTGCACTTTCGATCATCCGTCCGTTTCATAATTTCATTCTGACTCATTGCACTGTTTTCAAAAGCTCATAGACGCAAGGTGGCCCCACACTAAATTAACTTTGAGTGTCAATGAGGATCGAGTGACTATCTTTACCGTTCTGGACCGTAACATTGTCGTAATACAGCCGTGACCTGACCGCAATCGACCCAACAAGACCCGTTCTGAGTACAGTTGAGTTGACCTCAAGTAATTGGGCGTTTGGGAATGTTTGAAACATTTTACTTCTTCCGATCGAAATAGCTTGAATATGTACCAACACAACGGCAACGGACAGAGTAGGCATAGGCCTATATGGTTAGGGTCAAATAATGGTAGAAAACCCTCCGTCAACGTTGTAGACAGAAACGCCGTGGTCGGTTCTTGTATGATCTACCAGCATCGACACCGGCTCTGGTACGACTACATTGCAGCAGCATTGCGGTCCAGAACGGGTAAAAATAATGTGCTTTCATGCTGACGAACGTCTAGGCGGTATGGCGAGCGCCTGTAATTCAAAGACATGTGTGGGAAGTTACAGATTTATGCAGGTTCGAGGTTCAAGCCCTGGTAACCTCTTTCGGATGGTGACGTTAAAGGTCGGTCTCGGGCGTTATCGCATTGATACGTCTATAAAAACTTTTTTACACACAGACTCGATCATTGGCCCAGTGGGAGAGCACCTTTAATATTCCTAAATTGTTTTTCATGTTTTATTCTTTGGATTCGTGCCAAAATATCTGCTCGCTGCCTCGCTTGCACGTCGCCACATTCAACTTCTTGAATATTATCGAATAAAATCTGCGTCGTCCTTGTTCAAAACAAAACAGTGCTTTGTACATCTTGTGCATAGGTGTGTTACCACGTCGTGGTGTGCCAAAGAAAATTCAGTTCGCTTTTGCTTTTGCGTGTTTTCAAAACAAAAGTATAACAAGTTCAAATATTTTAACAACCTTGAAAATTATTCATGTTTTCATGCAAATAATGTTGACTTGCATGTAAATATAGTATGCAAACAATTATCTCTCGTTCACTGAATTTGTGTCAAAATTAGTATTACATGTACTTAAAATAGTTGCTTGCATAAATATTAAACATGCGCACATCGTTCACAGGGATGAGTTTTTTTTCACAAAGATATGAATTTAAGGTCATACTTAATATTTCTAAAAAATGTTTTTTTTTCTTATAACTGATTTAAAGATTAATAATTTAGCCCGGTTTCGAGTCGTTTTTGTTGATGCGGGGCGGTGCCCCTCGGCGATATGAAAATTATTCTACCCCTTTCAATTCGATGCAGGGTTCCCCGGCTTTGAATCCGATGGTGAGACCAGTGAATTCACAATGTTCCAATTGCTTGTAGGGTTTGACTTTTTGCTACTCATTGGATGGTTGGATTTTTATTCATTTATATTTTTGGGGGATGGGGGCTATTTTTTCATTACCCGTGTCAGTTGCTTGTGTACACAAAGGCCTACAGTTAGAATTCTGGTTATAACTCCAGGGCCCGTCTTACAAAGAATTACGATTGATGCTATCAACCTCAGGTATATGGAAATCCATCAATACCAGGATATTTGCACAATGTCCTTTAAAAACAAAGAGAAGAATACTGAATTGAAAATGAAAATCCATAATTCATTGTTCGAAATAGACATGAAATGAAATACTCCGAAAATTTGCTTTGCCCAATTGATCGTGGGCCCGGCAGCCACCGTGCAGCGCCAGATCGACGAGGCTCTATCCCTTTAATCGTTGCACGCCAAACAGGGTAGCAGCAACTCCCATCTTATAACGTCTTTTGGTCTGACGCGGTCGGGGTTGGAACCCCCGACCTCCCCGGCGGTTGTGAGACGGACGCTCTACCAACTGAGCCAACACACCGGTTAATTGTCAACAAAACAGTGAATGTATGAATGATAATGTACATCAAATCGAGAAAGTATTTTGAACAAACATGTTGACATTGTTGACGTTGCCGGCGTTGTTAGATGTTGACGTTGCTGGCTTTCCATCGTTGTGATTGATTGGATCAATCATAAACCATGGTAAGACGGGACCAAAACTTACTTTAAAGTAGTGATGTACCGTATGAACATGGCTATTGTTGTGTACGTGTGCCGAGGAACGCTGCGGTGGGTCAAACACCCCAAATTCAGTGCCATAATATCATTATTGAAGTATCTTTTATTTTCAAGCTATTTGTGAATACTGCAGATAAAAATTATATACGTAGATGACAATTTGATATTGTCAACCATATCAAGTAAGCATTCTAGACATACGCTGGAAGCAGTGGCGTAATGAGACAAACATTGAGGGGGGTTCAATCGGCGCGTGAGATAAAATTTCTTAAAAGTCCTGAGCGAGCGAAGCGAGTAAGCAAAAATTCTGACCTTATCACATGCGAATCTACATTTGTGATGGATTTTGGCAAAATGTTAAGAAAATACCACTACAACTTCATTCTGTTTTTATTTCCTTTTCTCTCTTCTCTCTTTTTTTTCCTTGGTTGTGAAAGTGTTTTATTTGGGGGGGGGGGGGGGGGGGGCTAGGGGCTTTTTGGCTGGTAGAGGGGGGGGGGGTGAGGTGTGATGTAATACACACGGAAATGGAAAGGAGGGTGCCGAAGAAGGGTGACGGATGGGTTGACGAATAGCCTAAATACAAAAATGGGAGATGGAGTTCATGATGACGATGATGATGAGCTCTTTGCCGAAACAGTCGCCATCAAACACAACTCTAAAAATCAATCGTAATTTTGACTTTAAACCTATGATATGCGCGAATTACGAACTTGCGATCGATTTTTTGTTTTACTTGCGTTTAAAGGCGACTCTTTTTGTAACACACCCAGAAGTCTAGTTAAATGCACTATTTCTTTTTCTTACTCCGGATCGAAACAGAAATCTAAAACCTTTATTGAGACTAGATTTCAATCTATTTCGATGAAACTGCCAAGGTCTCATATATTGACTTACAGATCTCTTTTCTATTTAGGAGGAAGGAAGTTGTACAAGTCAGCGGAGATAAGATTATTTCGTACTTTTTTGTTGTTGTAATTTCCTGGTGCCGTTAAGTGGCGGCCTTCGCCAGTTTTAGCAACAGTTAATTAATATATGTGGCTTTTAAACATTATTTTCACTGTAAACATGAATTGCACGAATGTGCGTGATTTAGGGCATGATCTCTCTTGTTTTTGTTTTGGTTTGTATGTGCATTTAATAGGTCCATGGTATGTGTCTCCTTTTTCCTGCCTCTTTGAGCAAGGTATTTTAGCAAAGCGCAACCATATGAACTATAGTGTTAAAAAAATTGACACCTCACAATTCCCTAATTTAAGGAAGACTATGTCATTAGCAGATAATTATTATATATTGCCTGGAAGAGTATCTTCCCCCTTATACTTTGATACCATAATGAGGTATTCATTTATTTATTAATCAATATCTAAATTGGGTGCCCTTTCAGCAAAAGCTGGTATCAAAAGGGGCCCTAAAGCATAGAAATAAAAACCTGTATAAACAAGTGATAAAAACATACAAGGTAAAAAAAATTATATAAATCATACATATTTGAACACAGAAAGGCATGCAAAATTCGAGTCATTGAAATATTTGTAGCACAGGAACAGATTTGTCTACACACTTGGATAATTAGTAGGTATTTATTGCAGTGATGTGAATTTTGACTGACGCCAAAATCACAGCAAAAACTGTGGTGTTAACCGGTGTACATAGGGGACCACACCAGTTATTTTACACCGGTGTTAAATTGGGGTGTTAGTTTTACACCTATAGGTGTTATTTCAACACCTTTTGTTGTTACATTTACACTCTTTGGTGTTATGTTCAATCCCTAGGGTGTAATTTTAACACCTTAGGGTGTGGTCCTCTATTAACACCAATTGGTGTCTGTTTTAACACCGCAGTTTTTACAGTGTACATTTGTAGGTCATGACTCCAATTAATGAATCCAGGGGCCAGTTGCATGAAAGCTACAATTATGGTTACTTTGCCCTCCAATTGTAACTTGTATGGAATCCTTGATTCTGATTGGCTGTTGATTAGCGTTACCATGGTAGTTTTCATCGGATGGCGAAGTTACCATGTTGGTAACTTTTATGCAACGGTGCCCAGATGTCAATGATGTCATAATAATCCTTCAAGGGTAAACTCCATTGCAAGACACTCTTTCAATAATTAAGATAAGAATTGTTCGATAAACACTCTTTTTAGTATTAACTTTCGAGTTGATTTCATTGAAAAGTAATTTGGAAATATATTCACTAACTCATGCAGGATTATGACATCATTGGCATCTGGATTCATTCATTGTAGTCATGCTTTACTTTGGAGCAAATCAAACTTTACATCACAGTAAAAAAAATGTATCCTCATTGAAGTGTTAACACATACTATATAGATATGGTATTAAATGATATGTGATAATTATGTGTTCATGAAATTGGGGATTTGTGAGGTGTAAAGGTTTTTTCTCTAACACGGTAGTTAAAGCGAGAGCCACCCTGACACAGAGGGCAGTATATCATACATGTGCTTTTATCGGTCAATCACTCGTGGTCAGGAAGTTTAAAAAATATTGTTTGAAATTGTCTATTCTTGGAGTATTGGCTATAACTGCCAGGAGAAATTCCTCTAAAAGTATTCATTACAATTGATAAAGAAGCTTTAACTGGGATCCTAGCATCTAATTGACCGAAGTCAAATTTGCCAATTGAAATTTTGTCAAGACGCCATAATGAAAAACACGGGCATACAGGGCGGGAGGGCTCCGGGTATGTACCCCCCCAAAAAAAGGGATCCACGTCCAAGATAACAAGGGCAATTAGGGTGGAAGTAAACGAAAGTGAAAACGTTATAATGCCATTTCTTTTTTATATATCATGTCAAAATCTATCACAAAATTCGTTTTTTTGTGTAAAAAAGTGTCAAAAATCTTCGCTTGCTCGCTTCGTTCGCTCGCTGTTTTTTTTTACTTCCCCATACGTCATGTCTGCCCCATCAACATTTTTGCCCATTACGGCACTGATAAGACAAGTTCATTGGGTGCCATGTAAACCTGTTTTATTGTGGTTTGCTGATAAAACCTCGTATGTCAAAATTGAAAAAAAATGAGGGCAGCTTCGAATAGGCTCTATTTTTAAAGTATAGCAATTGTACATGCAGCCTGACATTGTCTGAATGTAGTCTCCTGATACCTGTGAAGAACTCTTTTGAGGCAAAACAATGTTGCTACCCATGTAATGACTCTAAAATCTAGCTTATTCTGAGCTGTCATCGAAAAAAATTACATTGTGAGATGCGAGGTTTTGTCAGCGCAGCATAATATGCCACTGACCTGGTAATAGTCCATTTTGTTGACAATAGGCCTATATTACGTTTGTCTCGAGGTCATTGGGTTGCCGTGTTTTTTCCTGAGGTCTTTCCTTTCGACCGAAATTCCAGGGGTGTTTAGTAACAAACAACGCCACTTTACAAGAGGCAACCTACTTTAATTATTTTACCACTGACCACGTGATCAAAACAGTAAATAAGGCAACATTTATAGCCCATGTAAGTATCAATAACAACATTGATATACTTAAAAAAAACCCCATCTGTTTATCTAAGCTGAAAACAAACAATAGAAAAACGTACAAACAAACACATCATGTGCCACAATGTAAGAAACATACACTCAACAGAGCAAAATATAAATGTATCTCAAAATCATAGCTAACTGTAATGAAATGATCAGGACCTGATTTTATTCGTTCATACCCTGTTCCCATCCTGCCCATTGTCGTGCATCATTTACAACTGGCCTTTCGTAGCTGATCGCGAAAATTCTTGAGCCGTTTTTTTTTTCTCCAAAACTATAATGTAAATTATCTTATTGAAATTCTTGAGCCGTCTATTTTTTTCCCTCTCCAATATCAACGCTTACCACGAGTGACTTCAAGATCTGGTAAGATCTGCCATGATCACTACGATTATCTCTACGATTTAGACCACGGTTTTAATCGTGGCGTGAATCATTACAGTGAGAACACTGCATTACTCTATAAGAGTGTTGATGGTATATTTAAAGGGTTACACTTCGTAATTCCGAAACAGGTTCTTTATTCCGAAGGTTCGTAATTCCGAAACACGTAATTGCCTATACCTCGATGTTCGTTAATCCGAAAACGTAAAAGGGTTCATTAATCCGAACATTTGTGGCGTTATTCCGAAGGTTTGATAATCTGAAAACGAAATAAGGTTCGATGTTCCGAAGGTTCGTAAATCCGAAAACGAAATAAGCTTCGTTGATCCGTAATCGAAATAAGGTTCGTTGTTCCGAAGGTTCGTTAGTCCGAAAACGAAATAAGGTTCATTAAGCATTTAGTTTTCGGACTAACGAACCTTCGGAATCACGAACCTCATTTCGTTTTCGGATTAACAAACCTTCGGAATTACGAACCTCACTTCGTTTTCGGACTAACGAACCTCCGGAATTACGAACCTCATTTCGTTCTCGGACTAACGAACCTTTATTCGGAATTACGAATCTTCGGAAATACAAACCTTCGGACTAACGAACCTTTATTCGGAATTACGAATGTATGCGTATTTAAAGACCTCGTACCGCATACCTTGCGACTGTTTCACGAGACCGATTTTAGACCAAATCGCATTTTGCTCATTTTCTGAAAATGTGAATGAATAGCATCTCTTTATTTTAGGTTCAAATTAACGGAAAGAATACTGATTTAACAATTTCGGATGATTGCAAGCCTTTATTGTGGAGTAGTTTCAAATCGTAGCCAATCGCCCCCGTATCGTACGTTGAGATGGAGTCATTACGACAGATTGGAACATAATTTATGTATATTCGTGCGATGATTTCGAACATTACACAGCAAAAATTGTGGTGTTATCAGGTGTACATAGAGGACCACACCAGTTATTTTACACCGGTGCAAAATTGGTGGTGTTAGTTTTACACCTATAAGTGTTATTACAGCACCTTTGGTTGTTGCATTTACACTCTTTGGTGTTATGTTCAATCTTTAGGGTGTAATTTTAACACCTCAGGGTGTGGTCCTCTATTAACACCAATTGGTGTCAGTTTTAACACCGCAGTTTTTTACAGTGTACAATCATAAGACATGAACATGTTCTATGAAAGGTGTGGTCTGAAACTGGAATAGGTTAGTTAGGTAAAGTAAGGACACTACACTCTACGATTGGTCTGCGATCCGATTTTGGAATAAAAAGAACAGTAGTATAATTTGATGCTAATATTGAGACATGAAATATCTTACCGGGTACACTGTAAAAACTGTGGTGTTAAAACTGACACCAATTGGTGTTAATAGAGGACCACACCCTGAGGTGTTAAAATTACACCCTAGAGATTAAACATAACACCAAAGAGAGTACATGTAAGAATAAAAGGTGTTGTAATAACACCTTTAGGTGTAAAACTAACACCACCAATTTAACACCGGTGTAAAATAACTGGTGTTGTCCTCTGTGTACATCGGTTAACACCACAATTTTTGCTGTGTTCTTTTCATAATCTCACAAGGGATTACGGCTTTAACCAACGTTACGCACGGATTACCCCAATTTCACTTTTGCATTACCTTTAAAGGGGGGGGGGGGGGTTATCTCATGGAATATAATGTCAATCAGTGATTACCGCTGACAAAATTACTGCCATAAGTTATTCTTGTTTCTGAATGGCGAATCGCGTTCGTCATGCAGTGAAAATCGCCGAAACGCATCTTTAAAAAAAAATCATAAGCAACTGGCTTTTTAACCAATCAAATTGGCGCATTCGGGCCTTGTGTTCAGTCAATGCAACTCTCTTCCTGCTTCGTGAAAGCAGGGAAGACGAAACATCGCCCAGGTTTCATATCAGTTCATCCAACCCGTGTCGAGGCGATCTTTATCAAAATCTTTTTTTTTTATCAAAACGAATTTCGGGGACGTCCCTAATCCTCCCTTTCCGCGTTCCATATATTCATGTTCGTTGTACTTTGTTAGTCCCTTTCATCAATTTCCATGGAAGTGTGCAGTCTGTGGCATGGTATAGGGTGGAACCGAAGAATAATTCATCGCGCGATTCCATTCACAAAATTGGTTACTATGCTCTTGCAGTCAATACAATAATGACAATTATTGTTAATACATGCCTTGTAAAGAGCAGGGTGTATAATAAATAGACCGCGGTATTCAAAAACGGGAACAAATTCCGGAAATGTGAAGATGTGACATCGACATACGGAGGTGATGTGGTTTAGTGGAGAGGGCTCCGGAACCGCAGACACAGACCAGCAGGTTTGGGGTTCAAATCCCTCCAAGTGTTCTTTAGCAATGCATACTAATCTGCCACAGTCAATAATGTATGGAATTCAATTTCTGGACCACTGATGAAAGCTCGTTCGCCGCGAGTGGCTTCTCCCTCGATTGGGTAGTCCGGGGTGGAGGGGGGGGGACGTCATCAACATTTTTCGTCCAACTAGTTGTCAGATCTGACAACTCTCCGTGATTTTGATTGGCCTAGAAGCAATATCAAAAGAGTTTATCTGATAAAAAAAGATGTCTATGTCTTTTCATGAAACGGTCCCCCTCTTTTACTCTTTATTGAAAAGGCTTGTCAAATATACATTCAAAGACGAAATAAGGCTCGAAAAAATAAAAAAAAATAGAGGGGGGGGGGGGGTGAGGAGAGAAATTGGGGGAGCTGGGGAATTTAGAAGCCGAAGGTCATCTCAGATCAATTTCGCTATCCAAATTCCTTTTATTTTAATCACGTACCGCCTAACGTAACGAGCTAAAATACATGTACATGTAGTTCTTTCTTCTATCCTTTTCCCCTTCTGTGCTCGATATAACACAAAAATTAGCGATCAATCGCTTAGTCTATTGACCAATCAAGATCAATGTTACCGCGCATTTGGTTCAAAGAATTGACTATGAACCAATCAAAAGTGTTCTTTCATATTTGTAATTCATCGTTAAGCTTTGTGTTACGAGCCCCTGGTATTCCCCGCTTCTTGGGAAATGGAATTCATTTATCTGGAATGATCTGACTGGCACCCATTTTTTTTTCTCGACGAAACTAACGAGTGAAAACACTTCCCAAGCAAACGCCGAACGTTTTCTGTCTCGGGATAAGTATTTAGCTGGCACAAAAATGATCGGTCAAATTGACTGGCGCCCCCCAAAAAGAACATCGATTGATCACTTTTTCCTTATATGTTTTCTTTAGTGGTGGTGGGAGGGGGGGGGGAGGCCAGGGGTAGTTTGGGCGAAAATAAAACTACATGATCATTTTATTTATACAGTAGCAAAATCTTCCGTGCGGTATGTTCCCTGCATGGATGAAAGCAAACTGCAGGTGAGCTGTCGTGAAAATGAAACATAAAATTATCTATTAATATCGTCACGGTCTAATTTGCCCATATAAATGCATGGGAAACTTGTATTTTGGTAAGACTGGTTTCACATATACACACCTATTCTACTTATTATGAAATATGAAATGGACAGGTTTTGTTTCTAAACATCATTATTATTATGTGATAACAATTACATGGCGTTTAATCTTCATGATCTTATTACTGCTTTAAAAAAAAGTATATTGAAAATCTGTGTCGTATATTTGATTTGATTTCAGCAATGTTCATGTTGTTCTTGTGTGGACCCGCCATTTCTAATGAGGTCGTCCCAGTAATTATTACTTTGCTCCAATTATTCTAACTTCTTTAGGTAAGAGACCCAAGCTTCAGGGTTGGAGTTATTCGATGATAATTATTTTGTTACCATAGAAATAATATTCGAACTTTATACTTGCCCACATCGATCATCTCCTAACAATTAATTACTTCACTTAAAGGACAAGTCCACCCCAACAAAAAGTGGATTTGAATATAAAGAGAAAAATCCAACAAACATAACACTGAAAATGTCGTCAAAATCGGATGTAAAATAAGAAAGTTATTGCCTTTTAAAGTTTCGCTTAATTTCACAAAACATTTATATGCACATCCTGGCTGGTATGCAAATGAGGGGACTGATGACGTCACCCACTCACTATTTCTTTTGTATTCTACTTTATGAAATATGAAATATTTTGATTTTCTCCCGTTTGTCATGTTAAATCGAGTTTAATTCCTCCCTGAACATGTGGAATTAACATTGTTTACATTATGTGGTTCAGTCAAGTTCTACATTATTGTCAATTCTGTAAAATTTCAAATATTGTATAATTCAAACAATAAATAACAAAAGAAATAGTGAGTGATGAACATCATCAACTCTCTCATTTGCATATCACTGAGTTGTGCATATAACTGTTTTAAGAAACTAGCGAAACTTTGAAATGTCACAACTTTCTTATTTCACATCCGATTTTGATGAGATTTTCAGCATTATGCTTGTTAGATTTTTCTCTATTGATTAAAATCAACATTTTCCTGGGGTGGGCTTGACCTTTAATGAATGTATGAATCTAAGTTAGATCTTTATTTCCAGCTAAAGCAAAAGAACGTATAAATGTCTTTTCTTCCACGCTCTGAAAATCACGACTGAAGTGAAACTAAAATTAATGACATGAGAATTTAATGTTCGAATGCCTTTTACAGTCAATTTTGTTCACACGAAGTGCTCAAAAATCGTAGTAAAAATGTTCACAAAGCTATTAGTAGCCCAGAGGGGAGGGGGGGGGATATGGTTAATGTTTGCATAACATATCCGAAAGAATTGACATACATAATCATAAATGCCCAGTAATAAAAAAAGATGGGGAGGAAATAGTGGAGATGGTCAAAACATAATATTAGGTCTACTCTAAAAAATAAATGAATTGATATGATATAATATAAATGAATTTTGAGCGGATTACTTTATGTGCGCATAGCGATATAATTTCGATGCGCCAGTTCGTGTTTTATTTTATTTTATATTCATTTCATTTATTCATTATTAGTTTACAATACAGTTGCACAGGTACATACTAAAATTAATCATCATCAAACTAATTGCATATCATTAGAAATTTAAAAAAATACATCACCCAAAAAGCAAAATGATGGTTTGGTGACCCCGGAGAAAGCAGAGCTTATAAAAAGGGGTCACCAAGTTAAAAATACAAACTGGAAATAGAAATAAATAATGATGATAATTACACTATGTTCACTGATGCAACACCCCCCAAAAAAAAAAAAAAAAATAAATAAACTGACATTGTGATTCCGAGTGAATAAGCAAATTTTACTCTCAGGTTCATTCGCTATTTCAGGTCAATTCGAAACTTCCGTGGCATGACCCCCAAGGTAAATCTAGAACGAATGCCATTTATGGAGGAAATCATCATTCATGAATATTCATGAGCAAAGGTAACAACAGTACTAGTTGTAGCATGGAGCTGTGTTAAAAGCTCAACGGTAGTAGCATGGAGCTATTAGTAGTAAACAAACTGCACGTGCTTGCGTACATGAACAATCTAATGTCATCCTGTAAACTGCGTGTATAACGACGAAAACAAGTTTACGATATGAAATCATGGTAAACATAACTATACACGCTAGTAAAAGCCCCCACCTATACCACCAGTATACTTTCACTGGCCTGTGTACCCTTATCGCAGGATCGTATTTTATTACTACGTAAATGAATATACGTCATTTGTCACGTTTAAATCGCATTGACCACCTTCGCTGACCTGGCGAAACTACAGATAACAAAAGCAGCGCTATTGATTATTGATTGGTCATCCGTGTCCGAAAGTCCAGTCATTTAGATTGACCACTAGGTTTTGTTTTGTTGTGACTTGCGCGAATAATCGAGGCCTCTGACGTCATCAAAACTGTAACGTCATGTTCTGCAATTACGGTTGGGGATACCATTCTTTATAATGATAGTGATGTTATATGACTATATTGTTTTCACTGGTTTGAAAAGATAATAAACAAACACAAATTACCCATGTAGTTTCTAGTGAATTTCGATTTGTTTGTTATTTTTTGTTTGGTTTGTAGTCTGCACACTGTAAAAACTGTGGTGTTAAAACTAACACCCTAGAGATTGAACATAACACCAAAGAGTGTAAATGTAACAACCATATAGGTGTTGTAATAACACCTATAGGTGTAACACCACCAATTTAACACCGATGTAAAATAACTGGTGTGGTCCTCTATGTACACCGGTTAACACCACAGTTTTTGCTGTGCATTCGTGATGGATCTGTAGAAGAAAATTATTATCTGTGCATGGTTCAGTAGGAAATAAAACAGATATTTCCACCAGCATTCCTTTTATTTTTTTATTAAAAAATAAAACCAAATGAAATTCATCTTGTGTAAGAGCAGACGATTGGATAGGCACCAGTCATGCCAGTGGACCTTTCTAATTTGCATGATTTAAAACTAGTAAAATGAGTCCTGTGGACATGGTGGAGCGTTTCATCAATATTTTCATTCGACAAGTTGTCAGATCTGACATCTTTCATTGATTCTGATTGGCTGAGAGGCACTGTTCCTATAGTAACTGTCGGATAAAGTGGTACTTGTCGGATAAAACGTCCGACAAGTCCTTTCATGAAACGCTCCCCAGATATTTCTATTTAATGGTCAAGTCCATTCTAGAAAAATAATGATTGGAATAAATAGAGAAAAAATCAAACCAGCATAACGCTGAAAATCTAATCAAAATCGAATGTTAAATAACAAAGTTATGATATATTGAAGTTTTGTTTATCTTTCACAAAACAGTGATATGCACAATTCAGTGACATGCAAATGAGACAGGATTTCGATGATGTCCATCATTCACTATTTCTTTTGTTTTTTGTTTGTTCGAATTATACAATATTACATTTTTTAAAACAGATTTGACAACAAGGGCTATGGTATTTACAAATAATCATAAAGACGTTAGAATTGTTTATTTCAAGTTTTGAACCCCCGCGTGCTGTCTCTGTTCTAGATCATTATATTGTATGAATATGTACTTCCCAAAACCGATACACTGTAAAAACTGTGGTGTTAAAACTGACACCAATTGGTGTTAATACACTCTAAAAAATAAAGTGCTAATTTAGCTCTTAAAGAGCGTGTATAGTGACTGCACTTCGGAGTGCTGATTTGTCTAGTTCAAATTTGAACTAGACAAATTGGCACTTCATTTTTTAGAGTGTAGAGGACCACACCCTGAGGTGTTAAAATAACACCCTAGAGATTGAACATAACACCAAAGAGTGTAAATGTAAAAACCATAGGTGTTGTAATAACACATATAGGTGTGAAACTAACACCACCAATGTAACACCTGTGTAAAATAGCTGGTGTGGTACTCTATGTACACCGGTTAACACCACAGTTTTTGCTGTGTAGCATGATGAATAAATGATAAGAAATAAAAACCTGTTTTATTTCATGTATGTTGTGTTTTTTCTCCAAAAATATATATGTTTTGGTAAATTCGGGTATGTTTCTCTGATACATTTAATTCATTATGACCAAATCTGCACGAGATCTTCGAAAGTACCTTTGGTCATTTTCTTCTTGCAAAACTTTTGGGATATGTGGGAATGAAGTGACTAGGCAATTTGCATAAACCTGTTTTCAGGTGTCAATGGTGCTCAAGGTAATGTCTAAAAATAAATCCGAGATAATATAGCAGACTCATTACTTTCTTTCTATATCACCTCGTTGACAGTGTTAATGAGTTTTGGTTTCCTTAAAAACAAGACCAAAATAATTCATTCAGAAACCACACCCGACAATGCCCGATGTTATTCTACATGTTAGAGGCCTATATGTAACTGTTACCGAACGAAACCGTGCAAATGAAAAATGAAATTTTAGGTAATACATGGAGGGAGGTGGGAGTACCCCCTGCTTATCAAAAGTGCAAGCAGTCAACGTTATGACAATCATAAATAGAACCAATCGATACAGAGAACTATCCTCTTTTTAAATTTCAGCTTTAATTTAAGTTGTCCATCCGTTCATTCAACACAAGGTATTCTCATAAATGACAAAATCATGCACATCAACTATCCCAGATTTTTTTTAAAAGGACTATACTACTAGAAGAATAGAACAAAACTTTGAGATACAATATCTACAATATTATGTAGAGGTGTTGTGGCTCAGTGGATAAGTCTCCGGATTTTGAACCACAAGGTCCGGGGTTCAAATCCCATCGCCATGATCGCAGCACTTGTGTTCTTTGGCAAGGCGCTTATCTACATGTGCCACTCTCCACCCAGGTGTAGTAAATGGGTACCCGGTAGGAAGGAATTCCTTGAATGCTCGAGCGTCCGATAAGAGTAACCGTGCTAAAGCAAGGGTAAAAGTATGCAGCGCTTGGAGACATTAAAGCGCTTTATAAATTCTATATTATCATCATCATCATCATCATTATTATTATTAATATCAACGATGTTCTACACAGCAGAAACTGTGGTGTTAACCAGTGTACATAGAGGACCACACCAGTTATTTTACACCGCTGTTAAATTGGTGGTGTTAGTTTTACACCTATATTTTACACCTATGGTTGTTACATTTACACTCCAGTGTGTTATTTTAACACCTCAGGGTGTGGTCCTCTATTAACACCAATTGGTGTCAGTTTTAACACCACAGTTTTTACAGTCTAAGAAGTATAAGAAGTAAATAAAAAATACTAACACCATTCATGGACATATACCATGTTTACCACCCGTCCATATATTGTATTTTTTAATAGCTACACCGTTATGGCTATATACTCCGACAATGCACTGGACTGTACTATCACACCCTTTCGGAATTTTCCAGGATTCGGCTTCCTGTCAGGGATAGATGCTATAAGGACTGAGAGGTTTAGTGGTTGCGTGGTCTGAATAATGGTTCGAGTCTCATCGTGAGATCATGTATTTACTGGAATAGAGCGTCATGATCTCACGATGAGACTCGAACCATTATTCAGACCACGCAACCACTAAACCTCTCAGTCTTTAGCATCTATCCCTGACAGGAAGCCGAATCCTGGAAAATTCCGAAAGGGTGTGATAGTAAAAATTATTGACCAAAGTAGAGAGGAAATAGTACATCAGGAGGAAATATAACCAGGGAAATAGTACATAGGAAATGGCACAAAACCACTATTCTTATTAATCGGCTTTCATCACGATCTTGGTTGTACTAACGGTCATCTTTGGTTTTGGTTTTCTTTTTTTTTAATATTTGACCTTATATAATGAAGGAAACGGTGGCGACAATTAAAATCACTATTGCCTTAACATATGGTTGTTTAATATAAAGACACCAATCTGTGAATCATGTTAAAATTTAGATGATTACGTTATACCTCAGTCACATTTGCTCTATGCCGGCCGTACGGCGAGTCAAAATTTATCTAGTTGTGTTCAACTCGCCGTACTGCCGCCGTTTAGCAAATGTGACTGAGGTATTATCAATGTTGTATCAATCCAAAACGCACAAAACTGACTGATTAATAAGCACTTAAAAATAAATGTTGGATTGATCTGAAATTTATTTATTTATTCATTTGTTTATTATTTTTTAAATTATTTATTTATTTATTTATTTATGTATTTATTTATTTATTATTTATTTATTCATTCATTTATTTATTTGTTTATTTATTTATTCATTTATTTATTTATTTATTTGATTAATTAATGTATTTATGTATTTGTTATTTATTTATTTATTTATTTATTTATTTATTTATTTTATTATTTAGGGGCCCAAGTTGACATGCTTAAATCTTAAAGGGGAAGTTCACCCTGACAAAAAAATTATTGCAAAAATAGCAGAAAAATAATATAAAATATTGCCGAAGATTTGAGAGAAATCAATAGAAGAATGAAATATTTATTCGAAGTTTTATCATTTATTTTGTGACGTCATATGCGAACAACTGTCCTAGATATCGTATGGTAAAAATAATAAAAGTCAATAAATAAGAAAAGTCATTTTCTGAAAAAATGAAAATTTTGTGATACCTTTAGTATATGAAAATTATTTCACACCTCTTCCTACAAAGAAAACAAAATCAGTCAACGCGAACAATAAAAAAACCCTGAAATTTTATATTCCATAACATTATGGGAAAGCTGCTCGTTTTTGACGTCACCAATCCAATACTTATATTTCAACATCTTTCCTAATCTTTAATAGATTTTCCTCAAACCTTCACCAATATTTATTGTTATTATTATTATTATGCTATTTTTACAACAAACTTTTCTTCAAGATTAACGTCCCCTTTAATTCGAATATAGCGGACACATGTCATATGCAAAGGCACAGCGAGGGTGTAATCACGAAACGACTGCTGTATGATAATAATAATAATTCAACTTTTTTAATAGGCCTATACATCATGAACATACATAGAGAGTGCTCAATTTGATATTCGCCCATCATCATCAGGCGCATAATGTGAAAAAAAAATCAATATTCCTGCCGAATAACCATTTAAATCTCTTGGGTCGAGAGTGGCACAATATGGATGGATTTCTTGCAGAAGGAACAACGCCTCGAACCCTCGACCCTCTGACTGCAAGACGAGATACAGAACCAACTGACCTCGCCGCCCACTTAGGCAACGAGGTCCACCGACCTCGCAACCGACTATTTGAACAATATTGCTAATTTTGAGAAAACAAACATCTTTTTTTTGTGTGTGTGGGACTGAGGGAACCAGGACAATGATTATGTACAAACTATCTGCACGCACGACTGGAACTGAACTTGTGTATACTTATTAGGACATACATTATAAACAAGCGATGTTAATAAAATTGGGTGAAATCATAAACTTTCATTATTGCCGGAAACTTTATTGTGGATTTGTCAATAATCGCGTAATTTAGAAGGAATTTGCTTTATTGTATAATGCAGAGGTGACAATGTGTTCATTTGAGCAAGAAACCAACATTCTTTTTGCAGAGTTTCACCAATCAAGGTCGCTTAATATATTAAGGTCAGTGACATGATATTAATATTTTGTGTTTACTTTACTTTGTATTAAGCGTTTCATGTTTTTCACTTTAAACGAAAGGTCAAGAATAGGGTTGGTGACATAATTGCGAATTAATAGCCCTAAAATTGAAAGAAGAAATTAAAATTATTTCCGGTCAGTCCGAATTTGACGTAATTAATAAGTTACACTGCAAAAACACCGGTGTTGATTTAACACCAGCCCGGAATCTATATATGTCCACACTAGAGAAGTGTTAAACTACACCAGTTTGATTATATATGTGTTTATACAACACCAATTACAATTAAAACAGCATGGATTTGATTCAAAACTGGTGTTGTTTCAATACTTCTCTGGTATTGACATATATAGATACGGGCTGGTGTTAAAATTTTACACCGGAGTTTTTGCAGTGTATTAATTTAGTTTAAAAAAGAGTGTTGCAGCACTGGGGGAGATTTAATCGAAAAGTTAATAGTTCGAACAAAAAAAATAAGAAGAACAAGTAGACAACATGAAGTAGTGCACTCGGAGCGGGGAAGGGGGTGAGGTGAGGAAGGGGTGGGGGTGGTTGGGAGGGTGATTTTTATGCGGGCGCGTGCCCTTGTGGGGGGGGGAGAAAAAATATGAAAGTTTAATCCAATAAACATGCAAAAGGCAAAGGATCTACGGAAGGGGGGGACACTTAGGTATAATCACGATAATGGCAGTATTGGTTTATGTGCGAGCCTTACGGCCACCTTGTCACACCTTGCCAGCAGTTCCCAAGCATATAGTTTTTACCATTTTTCATTGACCCTCCTGTTCTCTCCCGTTCCTAAACCCATTATTTCAGGCGTCGGTTATCAAAATCCCCCATTTTTTAATTCCAGTTCTCATTCACTGAATCAGATCTAGGCCGGGGTATTTTGGGAGTTAATATGGCCGGGGGGGGGGGCCGTTGAGAACTCGGCCGTCGACCGCGCGATCGCGCTGAAAATTGGCAGGCAGGTTGTCTGGGATACAATCTACAAAATTGTATAGTAATTTAGTTCATGCGAATCGTTATTACGTAATTATGCTAATTTATGCGTAATTAGTATGCAAAATAATACCTTTTCATATTACTCCATAAATAAAGCTCCAAATGTTCTAATTTTTTGGCATGGAAACTCTTTGTGGTGTTCTTAGCATGTTTACATGACAAAATTGTGATATCAGATCAATTTCGTACGTATTACATTGTTTTTTTTGCAATTTCTTATGTATTTCTTTGTATTTTGGACCCTTTGTTTTTCATTGTTTTTTCAATGAAATTCGTTGGGGACACTTCTAAGATCATAAACAGCATAAAATACATACATTTAGACCAGCAAAACTAAAAAAATAATGATACATATATGATCTTTGGTTGAAAACACAATTTACATTGACTTTGTACACGAAATCACGTTTTTGAGCAATTTTTGGTCTGACATGCATTTACATAACGTTGCATAATTTCGGAACCGCGTACCCGGGTGACGGGTGCGGGACGCAAAATTGGCCACAAAAGTTGCGCAAGACTTGAAAGCAAAAAGTCGGAAACAGTGGTGTTGTTGCCCGAAGGAGCACCCCCAGAAAAAAAATACATCGCAATTCGTGAAGATATACGAAGACCGGGGACATTGTACTTTTTGTTTCAAACAAAAACAAAACGAAGATCGTTGAAGCACGCCATATTTCATAACGAATCCAAAATAAAGCCATAAACCAACATTGACTCGATTGTGGTCGATGTGTTTCCTTTATCTTTTAATTCCCAGAATAATTATGATTATTCACCATATTTATTTTCGGTACAACTTTTTTTTCTTAGAGCTTCTAAAATGTAACCGCAGTGAAGATTCTCCTTGAGATCACTATTATTTAGCAGTTATTGGCGGTTTGGAATCGTGTTTTCGAATGAGACAATAGAAGCTTCTCCTTAATAGCACTGTAAACAGTAAATAGTAAAAATTGTTTAGCTTTTTTTACACCCGGGTCATGGTATGATTAGTTGAACAATATAGATTGAGATTTTTTTTAAAGCTAACCTATGCATGATAATACTTCTCATTTGACTACATTTGCGGTTTACTTTTGTTTATTTTGTCATTCAGTTGTAATTTGTCTTGATTGCCTTTAAACAGTGCGAATAAAGTGATAAATAATACGAGTTGGCTCAGATATGAACCTGCTAACTATTGGTAAAAACAAAATTACATGCAAAATGAATGTATATTCTACTTTTGGGTTAGTTGTGCTTTTTTTTTCTTCCCAAAGTGCATGTAAGAAAGCACTGCGCAAAACAAACAAACAAAATAGAACAAAACACGGCGGTGTTAAACCATTTTCCACTCTCTGACAAATCGTGAATAATCTCGATCTATCTGTCGGTGCATGACCTATCTTTTTGTGTCATTGTTTTGTTGCACGCAGCCACGGCCGTGACGTTGAAGAAAGCCAATGATTTTTTGAGGTTAAAAGATCATCTTCCGCCGGAGTAAACTGTGCCTGGTACGGTTATTAATTGGTAGTCTGCATGCACAGACCCCGATTGAATCTTTGTTGAAACATCAACAAGTGGGTCTTCACGCAAGAATAGCACAATACATCTTGGTGACGGGGACATTCTGCACACAAAGCACTGCATGGTGCTGTAAGGCTGCGTATTCAGACCCTTTCTTCGAGTGGAGGGTTTTCACAGCATAATATAGTCTTCAAATTTCAGACACTGTCGATTTAATAGTAAAAAAATAACCAATAAACTTATTTTTAGTAGAATTAAGTTTGATAATCTACTTGCTTTATAGTATACGATATTAACAATGAATTTCGTTTTCAGTGAGCAAAGTAAATAAAGAAACATCCATGTTTGTGCATTCGTTCTTATTCATTCTTCTAGTTTATTATTATATTTTTTTATTCTTATTTAGAGGATTAGAGAACTGTCCATCCATTGAAGACTTTATCATTTATCATTTTATTCATTGTTCATATTCAAAAATACATTTCTAAAAAAAGACTACTAACTTCTGCATTCATCCATTAATTCATTTGATGCTACTCGTGTATTCGTGTATTTATGCGCCTCTCCTAATTTTCTTCAACCACTTGGCCACGGGGAGGGGGGGGGGGGGCACTTCCATTCACGAGTGGATACCATGCGCGACCATGGGGGATCGAAAAGCACCCTAAACACGTAATTTCTATATTCTGAAAATGCACCCCTTAACAAGTATTGGCGTGTGAAATCCTACCCTTAACAAGTATTGGAAACAAAACGATACTCTTGGCAAATATTCCTTGAAATTAACCCTAAACAAGTACAGGAATGTTTTATTGTTACGGGTCCTGGGGTCCTTTGGTCGTCGGCTTTACCTTATATGGTTTAGTACGACCCCACTGTCTACACCTCGCGCAAATCGCCCTCTAAACACGAAGTGTTGGGGCAAAAAGGACATCCTTTATAAAACATTTTGATTTTGTTTTATCATCCCCGCAAATTCGACCCTAAACACGTAATTTTCCTAATGAAATAGATACCCTTTTTTTCATTATTTTTGTGTTTTTGACACCCTTATCACGTTACGTACGTAACGTGCCCTATCGTGAAAAAAGACATCCTTTTTACGTGTTTTTTTGGTCGCGCATGGTATCCACTCGTCAATGGAAGTGGCCCCCCGGGGTCGATATGGTAAAGGATGGTGTAACGAGACAAAAGGGGTTGGAGAAAATATTGGAAGGGGGGGGGGTTAAGTTTTGTCAGGGGCCCCACAATCGCCACCAGGGGAGGGGAGGTGGTGGGGATGGAAGGAAGAGGGACGGGAGTTGGGAGTCGTAAAAAACCTTATCGACCAAGTGCATCTGGATAAAGAATTTTAATAGTGTCCTTGGAGAGGATAATTGCTCCTATCTGGGGGCTGAAACTTTCCTAGAACTCAACTAGGGCGAATTCGAGGAACCATTTCCTTAGAATTCTGGGAAAGTATATTTTCACTTGTTTTTTTTTCATAAGGACGGCAAAGTCACCCTTTTCCTCTCTAAAATGATTATGTCCTGCTTTCCTAACCTAACAGTGTTCTCTCGTTGATTGAGTTGATATGCATTAAGTCTTCCTAAATGATCAGTGTGCAATCGTGTGTGGAGTGTTGTGGCCCAGTGGATTAGTCTTCGGACTTTGAAACAGAGGGTCGTGGGTTCGAATCCCAGCCATGGCGTAATTTCCTTCACCAAGAAATTCATCAACACTGTGCTGCACTCGACCCAGGTGAGATAAATGGGTACCTGGCAGGAATTTATTCCTTGAAATGCCATCGCGCTGTAAAAGGCTGCGAGGCTAAAATCGTACGCTTAATTTGATATGCGCTATATGTTGGTATTATTATTATTATTACCGATGGCAATGGAAATTCCGCCGAAATATGAATGTGAAATAAGAAAAAAATTGAATTTGAATTTAAAAACTGTGCCAGGTTCCTACTTTCGTGCCATCTTTATACCTCAGTCACATTTGCTCTAAGGTGGCCGTACGGCGAGTCGAAAACAGGTTTTATTCATTTTTATTCATACCATAATGTAGGTGGTACTACTATGTTAAAAACTACTGTTTTCCGATTCGCCGTGCGGCCGCCGTATAGAGCAAATGTGACTGAGGTATGCCACGACAGAACTGATACGATGATGACTACGATAACTCCACGAGTAAGTCCACCGTTTCTATCGTGGCGCAGTTCGTGACAGTGGAAACTACAGATATAGAATCGAACTGCACTTGCGGTGATGTGGTCGTGGTTGTTCCGACTCCCTTCTCAAGTCGTTGGCTCAATTCTGACGCGAGCTAGCCTTTGGACAAGTTCTCGAACAGGGTTTGAAAATAGTCTAAAGCAGTGTGCGTTTATTGTGTTGATCGCCTGTACGAGCCCCTGACGCCCATCGTACGATTAGTCTATGTTTTCAGGCCAGTTTAGATTGTGTTTAGGGAAATATCGGCACCAAGTACCTTGGCCAAAGGTTATACACGAGCAGGCGTTAGTGTTTTATTTTTAATAATTTATTCAAGGCGCAGGTACATCGCAAGTTAACAGAAACTGCGCATTATGGTATTCTCATTACAAGAAGTAGCCTCTCAAAATTTTTCTTCATAATTACCTCGATGACCTAGCTGGATGCCCGTCCTTTCCACGAAAACGGGAGGCGAATTATTTAAATTAAATCAATAAAACACCTGAAATCAAGATTTCCTGATCCAACGAGTTCTTCCTTCCTTCATCCCTTTCCGCTGTTAGAAAGTTATCCTATTCAGTCTGCATATTTTATTTCAGTTGGCCAACAGTGTGATATGTGGTGGCTTAACGTGGCAGATTTTCCATCGGAGCAATTGTCGCCGGAGAAAATGTCATGGAACCAGCTTTCAACTCGGGTTTGGAAAAGATATACTGCTGGCCATAGCTGAAAAAAATTCCATGACATTTGCCTCGTTGGCAATTGCTCCTATGGAAAATCTGCACTTTATAAAGCCGAACACAATGCAACCTCCGAAATTAAATATAAACCCTAATCCATTTATTTACATTATCCTGGGGGTGTTTCACAAAGATTTAAGTATGACTTAGAGTCGCACTTAAATGTCTAGTTGCGCGCAGTATAAAAGGCATGACAGCATTGGTCAGATAATGCCATGAGGACGCGCACTACTGCGTATTGATCAATAAGTACCGTGTTTACACAGGGACACGGATCGGGGGTTCGACACGCGAGCCGTGTCGAACACGGCAATTTTATGCTGTGTAAACGCGATCACTGTGATCCGCGAGCCGTGTCGAACACGGCTTTTTTGATCCGCCAAAATCGTAGGTTTCAACCCGCGAGCCGAGTCAGACTCGGCAATTTTTTCGTGTGTAAACAGAAAGCCGTGTCGAACCCTCTTGACCTAGGTCACTGCGCGCGCTTTCACTTTTGGCATTGTTGTTGTTCGCACGGACAAGATTCGATTCCGGCGGTGAATTTCCCGCCTTTAATTTGCGACGTCATAATTCTTCTTCCGTTCGAGATCCGCGAGCCGTGTTGAACTCGCCTTTTCATATGTACGTATAAACGCGATCACAGCATGCCCTCTTCGCAGCGTTCGACCCTGCTTGAGGATTCAACACTCGAGCCGAGTCATGTGTAAACACGGTAAATATCGCGCGTTGCATATCATGTACGCGTCGACATTTAAGTGCGACCTATGTCATACTTAAATCTTTGTGAAACTATATTATAATCCCAACTCTAACCCTATGCCCTATGAGATATTAACATAGGAGCAAATGTCCAAGGAGCAAACGTCGTGTCACCTGTAAGGTATCCAAAACATGTAATGCAGCCTCTGTGGGTGGGGGGGGGGGGGGGGGGAGGGATAAAAATACATGCAAGGACCTGCTATTATATATCTAAAATATCTCGAACAAAAAGAATTGTATATATTCCATCTATTTCCTACGAATTTGTTAATTAATTATTGAAGTATTCTTATGACACTTATTCTGTTTTGTACATTCATGCATATGTATATATATGTTTGTTATGTTTATTATCAGAAAATGGAAGAGAAATAAACTAAACTAAAAACTGAAATAGTACAAATAAGTTCTGTTTGGATTGTCATTGTTGTAACCATGTTTGATTTGTTGCATTCTGCAATGGTCCTTTCTGGCACACTCAATAAAACATATATGAATTAAAAAAAGAAGAATAAATCTCTAAAATGAAGTGCCAATTTAGCTCTTAAAGAGCGTGTATAGTGACTGCACTTTGGAGTGCTGATTTGTCTAGTTCAAATGTGAACTAGACAAATCAGCACGCTGAAGTGCAGTCACTATACACGCCCTTTAAGAGCTAAATTGGCACTTCATTTTTTAGAGTGAACAAAGAAGTAGCGAAGGTTTAATCATGATCTACCAACTGAAAAAATGTACTTCATATGAACATGCTGTCCTGTGTAAAGATAAAAACACATAAATATAGATTAATTTTTACTACAAATTGAACATCATCATGATCATCGTACAGGGACGGTGACTGGATATTTCGATGGCCTCCCGAGGGGGGAGGGGGAGACGGCCCGAAATTGATGTCATTTTTTCAATCTTCAATAACGTCCCTGCTGCCCCCTCCCATAGGCGGGGGACGGGGGACGTGCCCCCACCCCCTAATTTTTTGTTGGTAACCTTTTTGTTTTGCTTGTCAAAAAATGTGTGGTGGTTCCCCCTAAAATTGTTGACTTCCGCCGCCAATGCCCCCCCCCCCTCCCTGTCATCATCCGAGGATGGAAGGGCACAGGGGAAGGCTGTCTGGCCTTAAGGTTTCCAATTTTTATTTCAACTTATAAAGTTGGAACGGTTATTTTAATTTTGACTCCTAGATAGAGATATTAAAACATGATTAAAGCTGCTGACTGCCTGACACCGGGATCAAAAGTCACTGTTACACAGTCATCAATTAGAAAAAAAACAGAGCTCGATAGAACACGATGGAAGTGCGGTTGATAAATGGCTATTCCAGCGACTAATAGCTTGATATCCAAAGTTGAGCAAGAAGTGACGTCACTTCCACTGGTGACACGACATTGCTCCCCGGTCGGTTTTGATATCTCTGAGGGCATAGGATTGGATTTAGGATTGTCATGAAATTTTGGGTCCAGAATAATGTAAAGATAATGATTATTCGGTTTTATTTTGGCATAACGCGCAGATTTTCCATCAGAGCAATTGTCGCCGGAGGAAATGTCAAGGAACCCTTACATCATCCTCTTCATGACCGCGGTCAGACTTTCAGGGAGCATTATTTTTTCACTGACTTTTGTTATAAGCTACTGAAATCCTTGCATCTGATTGGCTGAGAGTGAATTTATCAACGAAAATCACTGAAAAGATTCTATATAAAATACTTTGTTCAATCTATAAATCGATCAACGGTTGCCGGTTGGTTATAAAATTTCCATCCGATATGTTCCAATTTTGTTGCGTGTGTGCGTGTGGGGGGGGACCCCAGTCCGTATTTTTTCTCATAATGTTTGTCCCCATGGGCAATTTTATTTACAAATAAGAAAACTCGCACGTTTAGAAATAAAATCAGTGTATGAATTATACAAACAAATGCTTCTAGCATACTCTATTTCACAGTTTTTGTTTCTCTTCCCATATTTATTTATTTCACATCTCTTAAAATAGGGTACAATACAAAGACTTAATGCAATGGAGTAAAAACATCAATGACAGTTGTACAATTTAGACAAAAAATAACAAGAAAAAACATAGAGCAATTAATGGGATGTGAAGGAGTAACAAAAAGCCATTGGCCTATCTAGGCTACTCCCTTTTTTACATTTATTACTAAAAATAAAATAAAACAATATATTCCAATCAACTTTTGAGATTGAAAAACAAAGATCTCAAAATCAAATCAAATCAGTGGACTATAGTAGAACAAAGTGTAACATTGATTTTTAATGTTCTATTCTAATGTCTTTTGTATATTTTTTTTATTATTATATGATTATTGACATCCAGCCCGCCTTTCACGATCATGAATAAGGACCGCTATTCCATGGATCTATTATTATATAGCTCCGTGGATATTCAGTGACATGTTCAGACAATAACATAATGTAATCGGGCGTAAAAGGGCGTATGTGGATGGATAAAAAAAAGTGGCGAGGAGCGAAGCGAGCGAGCAAGCGAAAAAATTCCTTTGTAAATAGAAATCTTAATTTAGTTTACTATAAAGCAAATAATGAATTATTTCACCTTGCCTCTTTTAGCCTTTGATTACTTTTTTTTTTTACAATTTTTTATCGTGGAACTTTTTATGCTTTTTTATGGGGGACATGCCCCCCTCATTAATTTTGTACACCGGTTGGGTGTTTCATCAAAGCTGTTCGTAAGTTATGATTGATTCTTTTTTTAAGAACGACTGGTTATCTTTTCTAGTGGTAAATTGTACATTGAAATGGCGATGGTTTAGCGCATAAGAAAGGTTCACCAGTCGGTCGCTTTTAACTCACGAACAGCTTTATGAAACGGCCCCCAGGGCCAGTAGGCCAATAATGTGATAGTCCGATAATGGATATGGAGAATTAGTAATTCTTCGCCGCCCCAAGCGCCCGACGGGCCAACGAACTGTGCTCGGCAACCGTACGAGGCCAAGGGTCGTCTTCCAAGTATTACCTCCCCGGAAGATTCCGCGGAAGAAGGCGATGGGGAGCCGAGGCCTCCGACGAGAGGGGCTCCCCCGTCCTTTGTTATCTTTTTGCGATTCGCCGGGTTGTGCAAATATTCGGTGTTTGTCTTCAACGTGATTGTTTGAACAATAAAAAAGAATGTTTGATTTGAATGGCGATATTTGAATGAGATGAGGGAGTGGCCATGGAGCGTATTAGATTCATCTATAAGTGTATAACCTTGATTATATTGTTTGATCACGGAGACACGGGAAGTAATTATTTACTCACAACTAGTGCATTCTCACGAGAACGATTATATTATTATAAAATCGTCATTGACAAGTGCTAGGTAACTTCTTTCAATATCCATGACAAGGGAACTTAACAAAAATGTTAATAAAAAACAGAGATGGTGTCGGAGTAGGCCTGTAGGGGAGGGGGGGGGGGGCTCAAAAAGGGGAGGGGTGGCAGGAAGGCGATCGCCCCTGTGGTTTTTTAAATGGTGAAATTAGGAAGTGAAATAGAGGAGAAAAACACAAAGGGTCAAGGAGAAAAAGGAGAATGGAAAAAAGAAGAGAAAAGAGTATAAAAAGAGAACTGCGTGGTTACTCAAGTTCAATCGAAAAATTATGTAGGCCCTAGATCTAACACCTAGGTAGTGCACCCCCCATTAATGGCGTAGCGTCTGATCGGAAATAATTTTATTCGCATTAGAAATATGCGAACGTCTACATGGTCTAGATCAATGCAAAC
Organism: Lytechinus variegatus; assembly: GCF_018143015.1. NCBI lineage: Eukaryota > Metazoa > Echinodermata > Echinoidea > Temnopleuroida > Toxopneustidae > Lytechinus > Lytechinus variegatus. The sequence goes on along the minus strand of NC_054748.1, from coordinate 22,055,451 downwards.
CTCGAAAAGGCACGAAACAACTTTTCGGATTTCCCCCCTCTTTTCTTGAAAGGGGAGAATGGGGGGGGGGGGGGGGGGTGGTGGTTAGGATGTGAGGATGGGTGTTGGGTTCAAAAGGCAAAAGGTTATTTATAATTTTTGTCCTGTCATTAACAGACATTAATGAGGTAAGACTCGACGAATATATTTTTTATTGGGGGGGTGGATAAAAAGGAGATTAACGATTATCTGTATTGCTGCCCGTTAAGTTATCATTTACGTTTTTGTACCTTTTTTATTATTCTCTTAATTGACATGATTATGAGAGGCCATGCTCATTAACCCCTAAATGCACTCAATAAACCTACTCATTAGTCTGACTACTGCCCCGGTCAATTTCGATGTTTTCCACCCTATATTCTCTTCTTCTTTTTTTCCTTCTATTTCTTCCCATGCATGATATGAAATTATTTTGTGGAAATAGAAAGCATTTATTCAAGGTTAATTTAAGAAAGTACATTTTGCCAAGATCTAAATTAGTAAATTCCATAACTTACTAAAATGTGTTGGAGAGGCTAGAGGTCAGCGCAAAGACAGACTGACCATACGGTCCAGTCGGGAAATCCCCTGGTTTCTGAATGACGTAATTCAGACAGATTTATCCGTATATCGCAATACAAGCAATTTCAAGTCAAGGCGAAATCTTATCTCTCGTAGGCAGCTGCTATTTAGATACCAGACTTTACACCCAGTTATGTAATAGGTTTATACCGTTATCATAAAATCGTTCAACAGAAAAAATGAGAGAGAGAGAGATAAACTGAAAAATAGAACATTTGGGGCGGAACGACAACGTTGAATTATTTAAAATTGACATACCTTTGGTCGTAGTTTTTATAACTGATTTAGACTACCCTCCATCTTGTTTAGTCAATAAATGAAACGTGAATAAATAAAAAAATGAAATTAAAATGAATGATACATTTAATCTCTTTTGCAACACATCCACACAAAAATAGTAGTTTAATTACACCACCAATATCCATGAACAAATTTCTAATGTAAATCAAAATGTTATTTCAATTTGAATGAAAATGATAAAAACAATAAAAATGCTGAAATTTAATTGCACGTACGAACACAAGAAGGGGAATTGTTGCCCCCAAAAAAGAAACAAATATATGCCTTGCAACACAAATGTTTGCAATGAATTGAAAATATGAAAGAACCGCACTGATTGGTTCCTGGTCAGAATTTAAAACCTAATGGGCATGAAACATTGATATTGATTGGTCGGTTAATTTTATAGCGATTGATCGCTAATCTGTGTGTTACGGAGCCCAGAATACATTCTGAAAAGAAATACAACGGGTGTTTCATGCCAGTTGTCAGTGATGACTATTTTATCTCATTTATTTATTTTTATTTATTTCAATTCCAGGCAAGAAAACATGACAGCAATCGAAATCTTACAACAGAAATGTAAAATTGAGCACCAGTCAATGCCTGGGGATCACCTAAAAGAATTGAAAATTCTGTCGAGAGGTTCTCCACACTGACTGGTGTCTACATGGAATAACACAAAATAGCAATAAATTCAAACATGTAATTACAATACTTCTATATAAATTAACCTTCATCGTAATATGAATGGGAAAAAACAAGGTTATCAAATTAATACTTTAAGAAAAAAAATGCAGATTGGGTTAAATCAGAAATTAGTCATTTATCAAATTAGAGACAGAGGTGGTAGGTCAATTTATTGAATTTTGATCGTCTGAAATGAATTGTTGTGTATAACATTTGCCACGATTATGTGCAGGTTTAACAAACAAAAAACAGCAAAGTAAGTATATAACAAGATATCAAGATTCATACCCAAAGTACGTGTATATTCAAGGTAACGACTTTTATTAGTTAGAGAATGATTGGCCGAGAAACACTAGCCTCTTACTGTTACCTGTTACTATGGTAACTGTCGGAGAAAGACATCTTGTTCGTGCTTACAACTTTCATGAAATGGTTGTCCGTTTTCTGCATCTCTGTAATGGGTATCAAACACCAATTTTCAAGAGAAATGGCGGTTTTGAAAGACTGGTCAATTGTCAATCGTGGACTCAAACATAATTTAGGGTATATTTTTTCTAAAGCTTTTTTTTTAAAGGACTATAGCCGAACGAGTTTAGGGTATGTTTGTTCCCCAAGCTTTTACTCGGGGTCATGTTCTGGCGACAACTTGTTTAGGGCCCAAAATGTGTAACTAAAGCCCGCGAAAAACTTGTTTAGGGGGATATTTTGCACACAGAGAAAATAATCGATAAGGGGGTGTTTGGAAATAAGTTGGTCGTGAGTGCATGTGTACAGCAATACATTTGACTGCCCCCAGGCTTCCACTGCATGGTTTTAAATCATTATACACAGCAAAAACTGTGGTGTTAACCGCGGTGTACATAGAGGACCACACCAGTTATTTTACACCGGTGTTAAATTGGTGGTGTTAGTTTTACACCTAAAGGTGTTATTACAACACATTTTGTTGTTACATTTACACTCTTTGGTGTTATGTTCAATCTCTAGGGTGTAATTCTAACACCTCAGGGTGTGGTCCTCTATTAACACCAATAATTGATGTCAGTTTTAACACCGCAGTTTTTACAGTGCATGCAAACCATTGTCAATACATTCTCGGGATAAACTATAGTGAGAAATATGTTGTGATCGAAAGGGTCAGATTGATGCAACTATTATTCTAGTCATACTCATATTTCACTATTCTTTAGAGGTTAGTCAAATATAAAAAGTACATTGGTCACACTCACATCTGACTAGAAAACAGCAAGAAAGCGTTTAAAACTTGGCGTTATTGAATAATTTGATATTTCATTTCTTTTTGCAGATTTGAAAATAACGAGACTCTTCATAAAATCTTAATAAATTACAATTGAATTTATAAAAAGATATAAAAGAAATAATGAGTGGGTGATGTCATCTGTTCCCTCATTTGCACACGGACCAGGGTGTGCATAGAACTGTGAAAATAAGCAATATTTCAATATCTGATTTTGAAGGAAAATCTTTGATTGAATCATTTTGGTAGGTGTGGACCTGCCCTTTAAATATTCAAAATGGAATTGGGTCTGTGACTACAGACTGTTGTAGTAGACCTACCCTTCAACCCCCCCCCCCTTCAACCAATCCGTTCTCGCTTCTCAAATCTTTTCTTCATAATTATGTTTAGTTTATCATAAAAAATTGAATATAAGCGCAACACTGATCGCTTTCTAAACCAGGCATCAATGGTTCACTGAATTGCAGTATTGTTGCCAAAATATAAAAACCTTTTAAGAAAATAAATATATCACACCGATCCAAAAATTTAGGTTTTTCTCAAAAAGCATTGAAGTTACCCAGAATAGGAAGGCGGGGAGAGGAATCGGGAAAGCCCCTATTCCGTCACTTTGATAAATGGCATCAGAGCATGCGAGGAATGTGTTCTTGCGGTTTATAAGTCGCGCGCTCAATGTCAATTTCATCGACGTCTGCGGGGCTCAACGCTTTCGGGAGTGCTTTAACATGTGACGTTATGATTATCTTGGTTATATCAATGACACCAACTGAAGGGGGCTTTCACAAGCTCTTGCGATCGTTTATGATCATTTGGTCACAATATATGCTGCATACAGTCGCAACGGTTGTAAGCAATCGCACCGCTAATTGCGAAAGGGGCGGCGGCAGGCGGACCAGGGGCGGGGAGGGGGGGGGGGGCGGGGGCTCACCCCCACTTTTTTTAATAAACGGGTAAAAAACGTAAAAATAACCATCTCATTGTGATTTTGGGGACACATTATTGAAAATCAATCTCGCAATTGTTCAACAGAAATCATAATTATCTTTTGATAGAAAGTAGTATTGAAAATAAGAAAAGAATTTAGTTAAGTGTCCCTCTGACAAGTTACTGTTTCAAATTTGAGTGGATTGCTTTACAAGCGTATTACTATTTTCTGACGTGCGTGAATGCTGTTATTTTCGGTGAGTGCTTTAGATCTCAAGACTGCTTTTTAATCAATAATATTTACACGTATTGCAGTAGTTATTATAATATTCTATTCAATCATTGTGTAAAGCTCTGTGAAACGTTGATAAATTGTAAGAGCGCTATATAAATGAACTTATTATTATTATTATTAAAGGGGAAGTTCACCCTGGCAAAAACTTTATTGTAAAAATAGCAGAAAAAATAATAAGAAATATTGCCGAAGGTTTGAGAAAAATTCATCAAATAATTAAAAAGTTATTAGAATTTCAATTATTTGATTTGTGACGTCATATGCGAGCAGCATTCCTACATAGCGAATGGTAAAAAATCAATGAAATGTCATTTTCTCAGAAAATTGAAAATGGTTTTCACTGCCTTTTGTATATCAATAGACAAATCATTTCACACCCGATCATGAATAGAAAACAAAATTAAGTCATCAGGAACCATGCAAAATTTGAAATTCATGCATTTTATATTACATAACACATGGGGCAGCTGCTCGTTTATGACGTCACAAATCCAAAACTTTGAACTCTAATAACTTTCTTACTCTTTAACGGATTTTCCTCAAACCTTAACCAATATTTTTTACTATTTTTTCTGCTATTTTTGCAACAAAGTTTTCTTCAGGGTGAACTTCCCCTTTAATGGTATTCACCAAATTGATCCCAAAGTGGGAATGTTAATAAAATCTCAGTGGTCGTCTGAGAAAGTCATTTCGATAGTCTTATTCTGGTCTGAGAGTGTGTGAACTTCTCATGGGGGCGGGGGATAATGGGCTCAAATTTATAGTGGCGGGAGCACGTGGCACATGCTTCGAAAAGTCTGGATATGAGAGTGAGCGACGCAAGCGAACCCGAATTTTACCACCTTTTTATGTAGGATAATTCGTAATTTTTGAATATAGTAGGTCCATATCATAATGAGGAGGCAATGATATTGATGAAATTATACAATTTTACATACTAAAATTCACCCCACCCTAAAAATGGGGGGGGGGCATAAAGTTTTACCAGGGAAACGCCACTTCCCTGGTTAGTCTACCCCCTTATCTTAATATTTCACGTATAGTTTTGTCGTGAATATTGACTGGATATTCACAATTAAAAATTACCAATCGAAGCTACCGGCCATTATATTTCATGTTGTGAAAATACGAGAGTTTATTATCGGAAGGTTAAGTTGACTTCAAAATGGCAAAACGAAAGAAGACCGGATGGGAAAAGGTTAACAAAAAGAAAACTCGATTTCGGCATGGAGGGGGAAATACCGCATGAGATCGAGGTATACCTTTTTGGAAATCGCTTATCAAAAAGCACCCCCCTCGCAAAAATAGAGACAATGAAAGTAAAAAGCAGACTTTATAAATATTTTGTATAGGAAAAGGAAACTAGCTTTCCGGGTTCTTGTTATTAGAAAAGTCATCTATAATAAAAATTACGATTGACTGAACTACAGTTATTTTCTTCAACTATTGTATAACTTCTCCGATAAAATATCTGAATGAGCGTTGCTGTCAAAGGCATTCTTCAATGTTACCCGGACACTTTGAAAAGAGCAATAATTGATTGTATTACCCACCGAAATGTCAAAGCCTGATGCATTGTTGCTGTTTGAAAAGATTATGGAATGTCATTGTTGAAATGAATAGAGGGTTGATCTCAGGGTTATGAATTTTGTATAGTGTGCGATCTATAAATTTGCACTCAGTGCAGTATTGGTGCGCGTGTGCAAAATTGGAAGTGTTCTAAATCATTTAGACTACGTTATTTTTCTATTGAGGTAAAATAATTTGTTTCTTTCTCTCGGTTGCTCCTCATGCATTCAATGAAATCAATTCAATTCATGACTATTTACTAGATTTATATTAAGTGTTTGCCATGTGTGCATTATGATGGTTATACCAGCCGGATTCCCGAATTTTGAGCGATTCACGACTCCAAGCCCCTCGGCGAGGACTAAGGCTCGTTGGTCCTTTGTTTTTTCGGAGTCAGGTGAAATCAACAATTCCATGAAAAAAAAAACAAATGAAAAAAAAATGAAATAATGAAATAAAACAATTAAAAGCATCAAACTTTAGAACTATGAAATAAAATAAAGTAAAACTGATTGAAACAAATGATATGAAAATGAAATTAAAAAAAAATCACCAATATGCCTAAAAACATGATTATCTCACTACTGCTACATAGGTTAAGTTTTCATGTTGTTTTATATGATAATACTCATGAGCGACAAGTAAATATTTTCTCGCACATGTATGCTCTTATGTGTCTTATGTCAATATAAAGGTAGTAGTTATTAGGAATATCAATATTTGTGAACCATTGAACTCGCAAGATATGTTTGATTAAGAAAGAGATCATTATTCTTCGATAATTGGGGGAAAAAATCTAGTGGACATGATTAGCTGACTACTGCTACATATATACATGTAGGATAAGTTTTCATGTTGTTTTACAAGGACAATACTCATGAGCGACAAGTAAACATTTTCTCGCACATGCATGCTCTATGTCAATATGAAGATGGTAGTTATTAGGAATATCAATATTTGAGAATCATTGGATTCACAAGACATGCTTGCTTAAGAAAGGGGTCATTATTATTCTTCAACAATTGGGGAAAAAATCTAGTGGACATGATGAGCTGATTACTGCTACATAATTTTATATAGGATAAGTTTTCACGTTGTTTTATAAGGGCAATACTCATGAGCGACGAGTAAATATTTTCTCGCACATGCATGCTCTATGTCAATATGAAGATGGTAGTTATTAGGATTTGTCAACCATTGAACTTACAAGATATGCTTGATTAAGAAAGGGGTCATTATTATTCTTCAATAATTGGGGAAAAAATAAAATCTAGTGGACATGATTAGCTGACTACTGCTACATATATACATGTAGGATAAGTTTTCATGTTGTTTTACAAGGACAATACTCATGAGCGACAAGTAAACATTTTCTCGCACATGCATGCTCTATGTCAATATGAAGATGGTAGTTATTAGGAATATCAATATTTGAGAATCATAGAATTCACAAGACGTGTTTGCTTAAGATAAGGGCTTTTTGTTTTTCTTCAATAATTGAAACCATGTCAACACAACCATTTGATGTCATTGAAAAAAATATGAATGGTTATGCCTTAGCATTTCTATATAACCATAAAAGTTTAAGGTTGGTAATTATTTTCACTAACATAATTTATGAATTTGATAATTTTCGTCCAAATCTTTAAACCTTATTATGATCAGAGCCCCGTAACACAAAGGTTAGCGATTGATCGTACGCTTGATTTCTACGATTGATTGTACATTGCAGTCAATGGAATCAATCATAGAAAAATGTTCTACAATTGATTGTTAAGGTTTGTGTTACGAGCCCCGGGATGATGATGGTGGGGATATGCGGCAATTTCGTAACAATATTTATCCGGGGGAGGGGGGGGGGGGGTGAAACGATCCTCCCCCATATAGGTTGCTGTACAAAATTTGAGACTCGAATGGGGTGGGCACGGGATCTCCATTAATGGTGGAGGGGAGGGGGCGGGATGCGTGCTTATACCAGTGCAGTTTAGGGCAGAGTGGTTTAACATGTTGGTCGGTGGGGGGGGGGGGGAGGGGAGGCAACCGCCCCTCTGAGATTTTTCGAGTAATAAAAATAAAGAAGATTAATATAGTCTGGGACTTAAACCAGGGATTTTTCTCACTAACAATAGCCTAGTTATACACTGTACATTTGCCCCCATTACACTCTAAATTCCAAGGATTAGAAGTAAATCCAGATCGGCTGTGAAGAGTGACCAGCCGAATATTAGATTTAGATTTAAACCTTGTTGATTTAAATATAAATCTAAAAGATCTGAATTTGAAGCTTTTGAGATTTCAAAGTAAATTCAAACTTCATAATTCATAGCCTATCTGGATTTATTTCAAACCCTTGGATTTATAGTGCACTCAATTGACGATTGAGAGAAAAAAAATACTTGACTTTTAGGTCGTCATGTCCCGACCCTGGCACCGCCCCTGATGGAGTGTTCGTCCGCCCCCTCCCCTTGGGGAAATGTTATCTAGGTTATTACCAGGCACCAAACTATACCAAACACATTATTTAGAGAGAGAGGGAGAGACGGAGGGGGGGGGGGCATAATGGGTACAAAGTGGTGTCGATTCCAAGGAATTCCCTCGCCATGTTTGCAGTCAATGAAACCAGGGGCCCGTTGCAGAAAGAGTTGCAATCAAACGCAACTCTAAAAATCATGCGCAACTTGAACCAATCAACAGCGCGCATTTTTGACTTGCGATTGTCTTTTTGACTTGCGTTTAAACGCAACTCTTCTGCAACGGGCCCCAGGGACGTGAGAGGGAGATGATGAAACTAAGCCCAAGAAGGAAATCATATACCAAGTTTCTCGGAAAGGCTGCATAACCTTGTCTTTAGGGGCAAATAAAATTTTCATCATTTTCTTTCTTGTTCCTTTTTTTCAAATGAGGAAACACCAACATTGATTTATTATTCAACTTTTTAGAAAAAGGAATAATCGGTCGGTTCATTCTCTTGTACTGCAGATTTCACTCAGACCTATAGTTGGTAATAGTTTTTTTTTTTAGCGAGTTGCATGGGCCTCCTTCCAAATAATGAATGTTTTCTTATTTTGATTATAAATCTTGCCAAATCGGTAAAAATATTTCCAAGTATTGCGATATATTTATTTTGCTTAAATAAAAATGGAATTCAAAGTATATCAAGGAGCAATAACCGGGGACTCAGTATTTTGGTTTTCTGTAGATAATGTCAGCGGGCGGGAGCAGTTGCCATGGTTACTGGGCTTTTACATTGCTTGACCGAAATCTTCAATCTCTTTATCGGTTTATTTCTAATTCCTCTAATACCAATTCGTCAATTTGCCAACTCGTCTACTGTCATTTGGTCTACCATCGACTCTTATATTCTCCACATGGTCTAATTTGCCAATTTGTTCACTCACCATTTCGTCTAATAACCAGTTGGTCCAATAGCCATTTAGTCCATATACCATTTGGTCTAATTGGACTAAGTGTTATCTGTGCAAAATGAATGAAAATTAAATGGATATTAGACCAAGTGGTTATCATGAGACGAAATAGTGATTGGACGAAGTGATGATTGGACCAAATGATTCATTGGACCAAATGGTTGTTAGACGAAATGTTGATGGTGGATAGAACGGCATTAGACTAAATAAAGGTATAGGGCATGTGGTGAGTGGACGAGTTGGCAGTAAACGAATTGTACTTTACTTCTTTATCACGTACATTTGTCGTCGATGTCCCACTGATTACGTCTTGTTTCTATAGGCCAAATTATTGAAAGAGATTCGAACAAAAATATAGAAATATTCCATAATAGAGATTGAATTTACTAATAGTAATAGGCCATGTGGTAATTTACCGTTTCATTTTCGTCTATGTCTTTCCGAAAAATATCAAGTAACATCATTATCAACGCACCAAGGGATGTGATTTGATGAACTTGAGAATGTTTCAATTTCACTTTTTCTAAAAAATTTTATATCTCAAGAGTAAAATTGGTAACTTCTTCTCGACTCGGTGGCACCGGTCTCGTATCCTGGCACGGTGCCAGGAAGGAGAGCTTTGGCATTAGATCAGGCTCGTTCGTTGTCTTCTGTTTCGTGGAAGTATAATGATCATGTGATTTGGGATGTACTAGTAGGTTCTTGAACTTGACATTCATTTTTATAAGCCCAGAACTTCCCTGTTAGCGTATGTACGCCGACGAGACGGGGGTAGAGCTAGAGGTATAGAGACTCGTGCCCAGTCGTTTAAACCACGCCCATTTCCCAATTCTCGCAACAGGTTAACAGTATTAACGACCCGACCCAAATAAAATTCCTATGTTCGTTTGCTGCATAGGCGGCGATTCAGGGAGATGGGGCGGCGATGGGGGCGGGAGTCGCCCCTTGAATGTAGAATATTGTGTACAGCAACCTATGATAGAGTCGTCCCCCACTAATTTAAAAGTGACCCCCCCCAAAAAAAGAGAATAAATCAATGCTTTGCTGGTATGGTAGGATTCGTTGCCAGTTATTATGACAAGCTATTGTTTGTCTCTATCATCAATTTTGATGATTCTAAAAATGTAATTAAACATGAAATATGGTTATAACTTCCTATAATTATTGTGATAAGGCAACGGTTATGAATTATAGTCGATTTCAAAATTAATTTCTTTAGTAAAACATCATACTGGATTTGCGTATTATTTATTTTGATTGCGTCCATGAACATACAACTTTTTACTTGTTTTGCATAAAAACTAATAAGCCTTGTCGTCATCTTTCTGGCACTTTAGGTTGAAGGGGAAAAATTGGGCAACAAGCAATGTAATCTTCTAGAATTCTCCACAACACCAATGTTTCAATATCAGTGAGGATATTGGGAATTTCTACAACTTATGTATTGATTTTGATTAGTGGTGCCCCTTTAGGGCTACCATAAAGAAAAAAAGATGAACATTGACCAATTGAGATACCACTAAGCAGAACATTCAGACGTACACTTCCGGTGCCAAACAAATGTCTAATTTGAACAGACTCCAATTACTTCAAGGTTTTGGATCTCTCGTTCAGCGACTCCAGTTTACCAGAAATTATTACCATCAAATTTGACTTGTTTTCGAGAAAAAACATGGAACCTTAGACACGAATGGGGGGTCTATAAGGCCCCATGATCAAGACAACGTAATCGTAGACGATCACCCTGCCAGCATATCCCCGTCGATCGTTCTTCAATGTCCCGCTCAAGTTACCACTGCTTTTTTTAGTTCAAGAAAAAAAAATAAGCAGGGCTCTGATACGTGTCATGTTTTAGTAAAGTGAAAGTAACTATGGGATGTCATTTTATTAGCTCGATTTCGCGAAAAATATGATTAAGAAAATAGTTTCTTAAAAAAAACTAGAACAAGTTAAGCATGATTGACTAATTGGGTTCCAATCTGAAAATCAATAATAGTGTGAAGGTATTTAGTAAGCTCGATTTCGCGAAAAATATGATATGAAAATAGTTTCTTAATTGAAAAACAAATTTAGAATGATTGACAAATTGAGTTCGAATATGACAATCAGTGGCTTTGATATTAGTGTGAAGGTGTTTTATGAGCTCGATTTCGCGAAAAATATGATGTAGAAATATAGTTGATTAACAAACAAAATTTGGCATGATTGACAAATTGGGTTCGAATCTGACAATCAGTGGCTTCGATATTAGTGTGAAGGTATACTTTATAAGCTCGATTTCGCGAAAAATGTGATTAAAAAATAGTTTCTTGAAAGACAAATTTGGAATGATTTACAAATTGGGTTCGAATAAATATGACAACCACTGGCTTTGATATTAGTGTGAGGGTATTCTATAAGCTCGATTTCGCGAAAGATATGATTTGAAAAATATTTTACTAAAAAACAATTTTTGGCGTGACAAATTGGGTTCGAATCTGATAATAATATGTCAACGGCTTTGATATTATCATGACGGTACCCATCCCATTAAAGGTTAAGTCCACCCCAGAAAAATGTTGATTTGAATCAATAGAGAAAAATAAAACAAGAATAACATTGAAAATTTCATCAAAATCTGATGTAAAATAAGAAAGTTATGACATTTTAAAGTTTCGTTTTACAAAACAGTTATATGCAAAACTCGGCAACACACAAATAAGAGTCTTTGATGTCCTCCACTCACTATTTCTTTTGTTTTTAATTGTTTTAATTATACAATATTTCTTTTTTTTACAGATTTCACAATAAGGACCAGTTTTACTAAACCATAAAGTGTTAGAACAATTGCAATTCCCCATGTTCATGGAGGAAGAAAACTTATTTCACCTTCTATAATGAGGAGAAAATTAAGATATTTCATTTAATAGAATACAAAAGAAATAGTGAGTGAGTGGTCCCCTCATTACCTACCGACCAGGATGTGCATATAACTCTTTTGTGTAATGTAGCAAAACTTTAAAATGTCATAAGTATTTTACATCCGATTTTGATGAAAATTTCATTGTTATTTTTGTTGGATTTTTCTCTATTTGTTCAAATCAACGTTTAGTTGGGGTCGACTTGTCCTTTAAATAGATCGGGGCAGGAGGGGGGGGGGGGCTTTGGGGGCACTGGCCCCTCCCCTCAAAAAATATAAAATAAGTTTTACGACCAAGGAAAAACATCACGAATGAGGAATGAGAACAAGAAAATGCAAGGAACAGATTGACTGATATGATTTTGTAAAAGTCAAAACATGTCATAAAATATGACTTTTATCATAAGAATGTGAAAACTTTTGCTCACGCGTTTCGCTCTCTTGCACTTTTATATTCCTTCATGTGCCATGATTATTTTGCTCCCTGAAATATCAGGCTCAAACCGATAAATGTGGTTGTAACTTGGCATGGTGGCTCAGTGGTAGAGCGCCGGCCCCATGAACGGGAGGTCGTGGGTTCGATCCTCGGTCGAGTCATACCAATTTA